>NC_041384.1:448802892-448895886 GCF_002162155.2 Triticum dicoccoides
GGGGTCGGGGGAGGGAGGGGAGGTCTTTTCTCCAGAAGTAGTCTGTTAGGGTGTGTCTGGTTCAGGGAGCAGAGTGGAACGTAATGGGTTGGTTTTGCACTTACGAGGCATCCTCGTGTTTGGTTGAAAAGCGGAACGGAATACACTGGTTCCTCGTAGAGGAATATTCCTCCCATATGCCGAACCAACTCACAACGCCAAATTGGTGGAATCACGCGGTTCCTCACTAGAATCGCGTTGTGGTTTGCAAGTATCACTGCGAAATCACCCCCTCTCACATCCGGTGGCGGCAGCACATGCAAGACCATTAGCCCGGTAGGAGGTGAGTGCAGGCGGCCACGCCGGAAGGGGGAAAACGGGGGCCTGCTAGTCAGCGTGCAGTGTGTCAGAGCGGCGACGGTGGTTGAAGGCGAGCCAGGCGGCGGTCTGAGAAGAAAAACGGAGCTGTAGCGACTGGCAGAGGAGCAGAAAAGGTGTGTTTGGTCCGATTTGCCGCGGCAGACGGGTGCTGCAGGTGGCTGGAGTTGCAGCGCCGGTTGCCGCTGAGCTCACCCGTGATAGCTGCCGGGCTGCATCTGACAGGGAAAGAGGAGGCACACGCTGCAGGGAAGAGGAAGGGCTGCAAGCCTGATACAACGTGGAGGGGCTACGGGATGCTAGGCCAGTGAGCAAGGTAGGACAGCACGGGAGGAGGAAAACAACGAGCTGAGCATATTGGAATTTTTATGTTAGTATTTTCTCCAACATGTATTTACCTTGTGCGGTGCTCAACCTATTTATGCAAAGAGTTGTGAGACTATACACATATGTGTACGAGTGGAATGACTAAAATCAGATTTCATGAAAATGCAAAGAGTTGCAAATCTCTAAATCAATTTCTTCAACCAAACATAGGAACGTAATCAACCCAACCAAACGCAAGACTGGAATTGACCCATTCCGGTGGAACGGAACCATGACATTCAACTCCACTTGGTTCTCAAACCAAACACACCCTTAGGCTAAGGACTGGCCTGCTTTTTGGTCCATAACAAACCTAATAGTCTAACCTTTCAGTTATTAGCAACTGCCAAAGTCAGCATTTGCCATGTTATTTATTCTTATTGCGATTTGATGCAACATTTTCTCTTGTCTGCTAATTTACTGCTGTGTTACATGCAGGTCATTGTAAAGTCAGTATCACTCCTAACGCCAGGAGATGCCCTGAAGCTTCTCAAGTTCTTCGTGTCGTCAATACAATCTAGGTAGGAAAGCTTACAAGGCATTTTGTCTCTTTAGTACATTGTTCGGGACAAACTATGTAGTGCATCTAATATTTAACTAGAGAACACCAGTCTATTGACCATGATACTATCTTCAGTCAGACACCTTTAAGAGCATCTCCAGCCGCGCAGGCCCTCCCCAAGCGTTTTTGCCGCGCCGACGCCCAAAAATTGGCCCAGTCGCGCCCACATGAGCCCGTTTTCGCCGGCTTGGACCGAAATCGGCGCCGGCGGAACCGAGCCGAACCCGGCATGCTGGGGGGCGCTCGGGGACGCCGGGGCGAGGGTTTTGGCGCGAAAGCGCGGCGGACCCGCCGAGTCAGTGGCACGCGCCTCATCTTCCCCAGAACGCCTCGGTTTCCCACGGGGAATCAATGGCAAGGCTGCCGCCGGTCAGCCTTGCCATTGATCCTCACGGGCGGCGCGTCACGGGCTGGCTGGCGCGGCGATGCCTCCCCTTCCGCCACGCGTTCACACGCCCTGGGCTATAAAACCAGAGGCTTCCCCTCGCCGCTGGCCACACCAGCCCGAGTCCGCCGAGCCCAAACCAGCCGCCGTCCCTCCTGTCCGCCGTCGAGCTCTGCCGCTCTCCCCTTCCTCCCCTTCCCCTTCCCCTCTCCATGGCCGAAAGCTTCCCTGGCGACTCCGCGGCGGTCAACGGCTTCGGCCGCCGCTCGCTCTAGGAGGGCGAGACGTGGCTTCTCTTCGAGGCCAACATCCCGGTGCCGCCGAACATGCGCGCCGGGCCGACGGGGTGGAGGCTCAGCAACGGCGGCATCCCCATCCCCCCGGTGCCCGATGTCGACGCGCGCCCTGGCCTCTTCGCCGCCGAGGTCGACCGCGTGCGGTCGTCCCTGACGGGGGAGCAGCGCGCCCTCCCCCAGTACGCCGCCGACAACCATGTGGCATGGGCGGACTATTTCCAGCGGCGGCAGGCGCAGCGGCTGGCGTCCACGAACGGGGTGCCGGTGGTTGGCGGCCTCAAGAACAGCGACGGCCGCCGCGTCCCCGGCCGCACGCTCCACGAGGTACTATCGTACCTCGGGGTGGCAATGACCCGCCGCTGGCATACCCTGCTGCGGCGGCCGTCCCGACCCCCCGCCGGAGCGCCGGGCCGTGGGTGCCCATGAGGTTCGCCGGTTCCTCCTCCCACTCTTCCGGCTCGCCGGCGCTCCTCAGCGTCAAGGCCGAGCCCGCCGCGGAGACGCCGCTCGGCTGGCACACCCGCAGCGTCGGCATCTTCATCAACGAGGGTGGCCGGCGCGCCTGCTCCTTGGCTCCTCCGCGCTTCGTCAAGCCAAAATCGGAGCCGGGGCTCGCCACCGTCAAGCCGGAGCCAGGGCTCCCCGCCGTGAAGACGGAGCAGGGGCTCGCCGGCGGCGTCAAGGAGGAGGAGCTCGACGACGAAGCGGCCCTCAAATGGGCGCGCGACGACTGGGCGCACACGGAGATGGAGCGCCAGTGCGCCGCCTTCGCGCGGTTTGAAGCTCGTCGCCGCGGCCGGGACGAGGGAGGCATCGTCGTCCTCGACGACAGCGACGACGCGCCGCCGCCGCCGGTCCGCCATGGAGACGCTGGACAGGGGTCCAGCAGGGGCGGCCGCGCCATCAAGGAGAAGGCCGCCGCCGCCGACAAGGACGGCGGCGACGTCAGCGACTTCGCCGCGCTCATCGACTTCTTCGCCCTGTAGATGTTTTTTTAAATAATCTATGTAAACGCCGAACATGTTGAATATGAATGTCAAGTTAGCCGAATTTTAGCCGAACTTTGCCGAATTCATATTTTTTAAACTAAAAAAAATGCGTCTGGGGCGACCCTGGGGCGAGCGGCTGGGAACCTGCTCGCCCCCGTGCCGTTTTTAGCGCCGGCTCGCCCCCAGGGGGCGCGTAAAATACCCGCTCGCCCCCGTGCCATTTTTGGCGCCGGCTCGCCCCCAGGGGGCGCGTAAAATCGCCGCTTGGGGGGCCAACGGCTGGAGATGCTCTAACTGTATGTATCCATGTATACGTTGGATTGTTAGGTCTTAGTATATTTTGGATCCAATCTTTTTTGGGAATGACTAGAATGTACGGCTTCCAAAATGTGCTTAGCCTCTTCTAGCAACTTCTCCTATTATTTGGCGATTTTTTATTTTGCATGCATGCATACACATATGATAGCTTTACAAAAAGTTCTTATTTAGAGATTTATTCTCCACAGGGGTGCAAAGCTGGTTTGTTTGCTCCCGTGGCTTCAAACTTTACTTAGCCGGCACATGAGCAGCATCGTGTCACAGGAGTCTTCTCTGCTGTTGCTCAATTCACTCTATCAGGTTAGTAATTTTATCAGCTGCCCTAACAGTATGTCAAACAAGTATGTATTTGATTAAGAATCTTTCATTAAGATTACCACATTTTCGTTTGTTTGTTGGGTACTATTGTACTGAGTGCCTTTTTTTCTCAGCTTATTGATGCAAGAACGTCGACCTTCAAATCAGCACTTCAACTCTCTACCACCCTTGATTACCGGTTCAGTGAGGTAAAAGTTTCCTTCCTGTAAAAAAAGCGATATTGTTGTTGGCATTGCAAATAATTTAAAGATTTCCCAGATTGCCGATGAAGAAACTGACGAGGAAGAGGCGGCCGCACCGATTATCTATGAGGACAAGGACACAGAGGACGAAGAATCTGACATCGATGCTATGGAAACCGATGAGGAGAGTGAAGAGCTTGGCGATGTTACTGATGCCCTAAGGCATTCAGATGGAAGTGAGAGAGTATTATGAGCGACTGACCTGTAGACTCTTCTAGGAATGAGCTCTCAATCATCCTTTTCGGGTCTTGCTAAAAAATCATCTGTAAAAGGTAGGAGCTCGAAAGCTGATGGTGTATACGAGGCTGCTATATGTTGCTGGATAAAGTTCTGAGAGCCTCAGATTTTCATGGAAAACCCAGCTAGGCTTGTACTATCTTAAGCATCGAGCATTTGAAATGGCATTTCATTTGCGAGATGACAATTTACACACCTGTCATAATACCCCATCCGTCCCAAAATAAGCGTCTTGACCTTAGTGCAACTTTTTACTAAACTTAGTACAAAGTTGATACACTTATTTTGAGACGGAGCGAGTATGTTTTTTTACATCTAGCATAATATGCGCATTTCATGAAAATTACATATGGGACAGTTCAATTTAGTTTCCTGTTTACCTTAGTTCCTTTGTAAGTGGTTCGTGGTACCTGTTTCGGGATTTTTTTCAAAACTGTGATGAATTTTATAGCAAATTCGGTATCTATACATGCTCACGCACCAAAATCAAAACTAGCACCCCGTCGGCCTCCAGTTGGCTGAAGAGGGGCTCTTCGGCCTGCGGTTGACCGAAGTAGGCTCTTCAGCCTCCCGTTGGCTGAAGAGTGCCCCAGCTGGGATGAAAAGGACTCTTTGGTCTGCCGTAGGCCGAAGAGTACTCTTTGGTCAACCGTATGCCGAAGCAGTGCTAGGCCTTGGGCCCCCAACTCTTTGGCCTACGGTTGACCAAAGAGTACTCTTCGGCCTACGGCAGACCAAAGAGTCCTTTTCGGCCCAGTTGGGGCACTCTTCGGCCAACGGGAGGCTGAAGAGCCGACTTCGGTCAACCGTAGGCCGAAGAGCCCCTCTT
This sequence comes from Triticum dicoccoides, assembly GCF_002162155.2. Lineage (NCBI taxonomy): Eukaryota > Viridiplantae > Streptophyta > Magnoliopsida > Poales > Poaceae > Triticum > Triticum dicoccoides. Next base: position 448,807,792 of record NC_041384.1, read on the forward strand.
CGGCCAATTGGAGGCCGACGGGGTGCTAGTTTTGATTTTCTTGCGTGAGGACGTATATATTCCGAATTTGCTATAAAACTTATCACAGTTTTGATTTTCTGTCCCTGTTTCGGCTCCTCCTTGGCAGCATTGGTACTCTTGAGATCCCCTTCATTGTTACTCTACTTTATTTTTTGAGGAATTGTTACTCTAATTTTTTGCACCTTAGAACATCTCCAATGGCAGCCCTAAAATAGGGCAGTAGTTGGTTTTGGGGTATTTTGGGGGATGGGGAGGACCCTCTTCAACAGCAACCCTATCATATTTTTTGTAAAATGTTTTTTGGGCAGCCCAAAAAGAGGGCTCCTCGCGTTGCAAATATATGGCGCGAGAGGGGCTGCGGTAAACAAAAGCCCCCCTCCCACCCGCAACCTTCGGCAGCCCCCCCTCTCCCACCGCATCGCGGTAGCCTGCAAATCTGCTGATGATTGGGCTTGTCGCCACCGGATCTACTCAATCCACCTCGCCACTGGCCACCGGACCAACTAAATCACCGCCGCCCATGAATCTCGTCCAGCCGCCGTCGTAGACCGCCACTCCACGCGCATCTGGTAGCTCTGTCGCGCCTCCTCAGTCCTCCGTGCGTCCTCGTCGCTGCCATGTCATCGCCATGCCACCGAAGCTCAAGATCGGCTTCAGGGCAGTGCGGTTGTGGTCTCCCGGCTGGTATGACATGGAGTTCCAGCATGCCGACCAACGGTATTGGCTGGGCACCTTCCGGAGTGAGGACCTCGCGCATATGACATCATGGTGTGGCGGCTTGGTCTGCCGACGGACATGCTCAACTTCCCGGAGATCGTCGGGCGGAAGGTCACCATTGTGACCCGCCCGACGAAGACGGAGACGAAGACCAATGTTGTCGCTGAGAAGAGTGGCGAGAAGATGATGGCGAGGTTTGCGCGGGAGCACCTGAAGTACGCCCAATACGAGCTGGAGTGGTATTGGAAGAGGTCATAGAGAACGACTACGAGGCAGGACCTTCCTCTTCGGAAGGTGGTGGTCAACGTCGAGTCGTCCGAAGACTACATTGATTGGAGCGACCGTGAGCGTGAGTGATGGTGAGGGTTCTGGCATCCAAGTGGGACAACAGGGAGAACAGATAATGTGTATTTGACAATTTAATTAGCATGCGCAAGCTCTAGTAATTAGTTTAGTATGTGTAGTAGTAGGTGCTATAGTTGTAACTTTTTTTTCTGAAACGTCCAACATAGCTGGTTTTCATTCATTTAACAGAGAGGGAGATGACAAAGGGTTGATCAAGCGTTCGTGAGGGTGAAACCGGAAAGAAATTACATCCATCCCAGAGCCCCAGTGCTCCAGGCCATCTAAGCAAGCTTAAAGGGATCTCTCACGTCACATCCTTGAAGGGCTGCTGAATGCATCTTGCACCGGCCAATCTCCATTGCTCCATGTCGCGCTTGCAAGCTTATGTAATGTGCCTCGCATCAGCTTGCTTTCCTCTGAAAATGCAGGAGTTTCGCTCCAACCAGATATGCCAAGAGAATGAGGGCGATCATAGTCTTCGTGCCTTTCCTGTGTCCCGGAGCCGTAGCAGATATGATCCTCTGAATTTTATCCATCGTTGTCGTACCCATGCTCCACACTCCTTGGGTCACTGTACTGCACCCAGTCCAAGTAGCCGCAATGCTCCAGACCTGCAACGAGACCGGCAGTCCCAGATCATGTGGTGAGAGGTCTCGAGGTTGCGTAGACACATGGGGCAGAAGTATCCATTCTCCCAGCCTCTTCGTTGTAGCTGGTCATTGCACCAGAGGCTGTCCAGATGCAGCAGCCAAAGGAAAATTTTGATTTTACCCGGAGCCCAGATCTTCCAGTTAAGCGTTCTGAAACTGCAAAGTTGGGCTCTGTTGAACTAGGCATTGTACGCCGATCTCGCCGAGTAGATGCCCGAACTGTAGAGCTTCCATTTGATCGTGTCCGGGGTTTCTAGTTCCAGGTTGAGGTCAGCTTGCCTAATTTCCATTGCCAACCGAACGACTTGTTGGGCGATGTTGTTGTAGTCACCGTGGCGTAGGTCGAGGATCCACCGATCGCCGTGCAGGGCTTCTCTGACGCTTCTGTTCTTGCGGATGGACCTGGCGAAGAGCGTGGGGTAGGCCAGGCAGAGTTGTCTCCCTCCCAGCCAAGAGCACGACCAGAAGGAAGCAGTAGTCCCATCCCTGATGGTCACCGTAGTGGAAGCCGCAAAGAGAGCTCGGTCTATGGCGTCGCAGGGCGTGCTAGTGCCTACCCAGGGTTTGGTTGGCTGATTCCAGGATTGCCAGAGCCATCGCAGCCGCAGTGCCCGGGCGAAACGACTGAGATCAGGGATGCCCAGACCGCTGTGGTGTTCTGGCTTGGTCACCATGCTCCAGCTAACCTTGCATTTTCCTCCAGTGATCTCTTCATCTCCCGCCTAGAGAAAACGCTGTCGTGACTTGTCTATATCCTTGAAGAATTTCTTGGGTATACACAGCGCCGTAAGCGCAAAGGGTCGGCATGGCTGAGAGCATGCAGCGTACGAGAACGAGGCAGCCCGCCAGCGGCATGAGTTTGCCCTTCCAGCCCGCAAGCCTCGATCTAATTCTATCAAGAATGAATTGGAGGTGGACTAGCCTAACGCGCCCTAAAGTAACCGGAAGCCCTAGATATCTGGTCGGGAAGGTCGCCGTGATGCTGCCGAAGTTTTGTAGAACATCCTGAACATATATGTCGCGGCATCTAATGGGGATCACCGAGGATTTAGAGAGGTCATCCTGAACATATATGTCGCTGCAGCTAATGGGGATTGCTGAGGATTTAGAGAGGTTGACGCGTAGGCCCGTCACATCTCCAAACAGGTGAAGGAGCTCTAGGAGGTTATCTATCTCGAAACGCACAGGGTTGATGAAGATTAGGCGTCATCGGCGTGCAAGCTCGTGCGCATCCGCGCCACCATGCCCGGAATGGTGTTCAGTGCCCCCGCCCTGGTGGCAGCCTTGAGGAAACGGTGGAGGGGATCAATGCAGAGGATGAAAAGGAGCGGCGAAAGCAAATCGCCCTGCCACAGTCCTCGCTGATGCAAAAAAACTCTCGCCAGGGTCGCCATTAAGTAGGCAGGCCGAGGAGGAGGTTGACAGGAGGAGTGCTATCCAATCTATCCAAGGAGAGGAGAAACCTAGTTGTTGGAGCAACTCCATCATGCACTCCCAAGATACACTATCAAAAGTTGTAGCAATGTCAAGCTTGATGAGAAGAGTCGGTGTTTTATTCCTATGCAGAGCCCGAACAGTGTTCCGAACATAAAGATAGCTGTCATGAATGCATTTCTTCCTCTGAAAGGCCGTTTGCGTGGGGGAGATGATCCGGTCGATGACAGAAGCCAGTCTCATGGATGACACCTTAGTGATCAGCTGAGCTATGGAATGGATAAGGCTGATGGGCCTAAACTCGTTTATTCTTGTGGCCCCGTCCTTCTTCAAAATGAGAGTGATCATGGCTATGTGAGCTCAGCAAAATTGCCATCTGCCAACCTATAGAACTTGTCAAAAACTGCCATGACATCATGTAGCGACCCGACCTCAAACGATCAAGCCTCTATATATCAAAGTGCAATCACATGTATAAATAACGTAAAACTAATGTATACCTCATAATTCTCAGCGAAAACAGTCAAAAGGGTGTGGAGTCCCATCAACGCCATCAGCAAGTTGAGTGTAGATCGTTACCCTACAACGTAACTCTTACTCGTCGTAGAAATTCCTGCAACATAAGACGTTGCAGCCATGTAGGCCAATACATTGAATGTACTGGCAAGTCACATCATGAGTATAATGAACCTATTTGTACATGCAACTTGGCTGGTGGAAAGCTCTAAATTTAGTTTTTGCATAAAGCTAGTTTTTCCCTAGAATAAAAGATATTACTCTACTACTACGACGTAGCAGGATGAGTTGGGAAACCCAACTCAATCCATTCCCAAAGTTTCATTTAAAACCCAATTGTTTAAATTAAGAGTGATGAGATCTCCTGACATTTTCACTACTAGATGCTTAAGTTGTCCATAACCGGGGATACGGCTAACCGATTAGGTTTTAACACTCTGCAGAGGTTTGCGCACTTTTCCCCACAAGACTCGATCGCCTCCCTTGAAGTTCTCGCACTGCCCGGCATTTGAGAGCAAGATGACCGAGACATAGCCTTTCGAAGGTATTTCCTCTTAACCCACGGATAGGCCAGTACACCTACTCATTCTACATCTGCTAGCCTATCCCGGAAGAGGTCACACTAACTACTCAACTAAGCCAGAGCCCATATTGGCTTGTGGCTGCACACGTAAGTTTCTAGACATGAAAACACGTTTGATCCCTTTGAGCATCACCATGGATTTCCCATGCGTGCCCCACTGTACTTCGCCGCCATTCCAACCAGTTTCCGCCCAGGTAGTTCATTTAAGTCTTGGTCCTGATTACTACTTTGTCACTCAAGTCTCGCCATGAACACTTCCCAATCCATGTCTACATTTGCGAGGCACAAATAAACTTACACGGTGGTGACAAGGTTGTATGGTGCAGACCTACCTCAAATGAACTACTAGGTAAACGCATAGCCATCCGACATAAGATTCCTACCATGCAATCCTACCGCAAAGGACTAAGTGCATAAATAAAGCATAGGTAATTGGAAGAATGGTCAAATGTGAACTTGCCTTGGTACTGCTGGTTGAATTCTAGAGACTAATAATATTCTGCTTCGCACTCTGGAAAATCTAACGCAAAGTAAATAAACAAACACAAGCAATCATTTAAAAGAACCAAGAAGAACATGCAAAGCAAAAAGTCTCGGAAAAACCAAATGAACATTCAACACACTTAACTAGCATGGAAATATCCTAAGTGCAAAACAACATGTGACATAGGGTGCAAAGATGTGATGTGAACTAAAGTGCATACACGACATAATAGTAAAACTATCATGATCAAATCCTAATGTGTGAAAAATATCGTGAGATTGGTCCAACTGATAGGGTTTGGCTACGGTGACAAAGTGCAAAAAGAATTAATTCAAACGGGGCTAGGGTTTAGGAGATATGGCGAAATAGGGTTTGAATTTGAATTTAAAACAATTCAAATTTTAAATTGTCAAAAGCTTGCAAAGATATGTCCTCTGGATAGATCTAATCGATACGAAGAATTTGCCGCTGGTTTCATCGAATTTGGACCTACGGTTTAAAATTTGTGGCTATTTGAAGTTCAGGGACTAATCTGCTAAATTCAAGGACTAAATGGTGAAACAAAAAAGAGAATAAAACCGCGAACAAGTCCTCGGCCACGTGGCGATACACGAGTGGCTGGCTGAGCAGCGTTCACTGCGGTGGCTATGCGGCGAATGGCCGCTAAATAAGAAAAACACCTACGCGGCTAAGTAAAACCGGGATTGGTTTAACTAACCGATCGGTTTAATAAAAACCACGGTTAACCGCGTCGTTTTTTTTAACAAAACGAAGGGCGGGGTGGCTTACAGCGAGCGGTCGGTGGCCGGCAACGAGCGGCGACGGGGCGGACATGGTGGCATCTCCGGCGCTCCTCGGCGACGGGGAAGGAGGCGGCGGGGACCGGCGCGGCGTGGGCAATCCAATGGCGGGGTCAGCGGTGGTCGGGGTGGTCGGGACGGGGCGAGGCGAAGGCGGCGGCTCCGAGCTCCGGCGAGGGGCGACGCGTCGGGGCGGCGGATCCGGTGAGTTCCGACGACAGCGGAGGGGACAGGGAGATGCGGCGCTTCGAGAGGGTCAACGCGGTGGTGGCGGCTTGCGTCATCAGCGTCGGGACGGGGCGGAGGAAGTGCGGCGGCGCTCCTGTCCTCCGGCGAACTCGGTGTCGAAGGTTTGGCCGCTCCGGCGAGATCTAGGGGAAACCAAAATGTCAAAATGATGTGCATGGGAACGGGGACTCGGAAAATGGAGTTTGGAGGCCTCGGGTGTGATCACTGCGACGAATTTGACGGCGGAGCGGCTCGGCTTCAGCGAGATCCGAATGGGCGGGGCGGCGGCTACGGGCGACGTGGGGAGTAGAGGAGGGGCAGGATCAGACGAGGGCGTCCCGGGGCTTTTATAGGCGCACGCAGGGGTTTGGGAAGCGGTCGATTAAGCTCTATTCGAGAGCTTCGCCCGGCAGTTGCGGGCGCGCATGCGGCAAGCTCATCCTGAGCAAGCTGCGCGGGAGGTTGAAGAAGATAAGGTTAGGGGCCCACTGGTCATAGGCAGCGGCGGGAGAGAGGGGTGAGGAGGGGCGTGCTGGGCCTTAAGTGGCTGCGGCCCGGTTTTTGTGCGCCTAGGCCTCGCGATGTGTGCGTTTTTTTACACAGGAAGACAAGAATTCATAAAGAGAAAATAAATGAAAATCTACATAGGCATATTATATACCAAAATGTTTAGAAAAATAGTAGAAGTAAGATGAACTATTTTTCATGTTCAAATAAATTCCGTAAAAATTCATAAAAATAAAACAGTGCTACTGTTGCATTTAAAATCAATAAAATCATTTTTAAAATAGCAAAATGATTTCAAATTTATTTTCTCCTAATTTCCTATTGAATAGAATCATTTTACCCTTATTTCCATTTATTTTTTTAGGAGAAAAATTATTTGAATAGAAACTGAAGTAACTCCCAATAGGATTTGAAATTTGGAAATTCAAATAACTTCAAAGTGAATTTCAAGTTATTTCTTTGAAACTTCCAACTCTCTTTCTTCAAATTTGAGGAAGTCATTTTATCTTCTCTCATGAACTCATTGAGTTGTTTAAAGTTTCTAAATTTGAAATATTCCAAATGGAATTCAAATCATTTTCAAATCCTGTTTCTTTTCTTTAAATGGAAGAAGTCATATTATCTTCACTCTAGGGTTTTGTGATGAAATGAATTTGAATTTAAGGAAATCAAAATGCAAGATGAAAGTTTAGGAAGCCAAGATAGTAGCCCAAAACTTCCTGCTTAGAGAACGGGTTGTCGAGCCCTTCATTTTGCAAGCTTGGCATGTCTAGTTCATCCCAATTGATGGATCGTCCTCTGGTTTCCTTTCGTCCCAGCAGGTTAAAAAAGTGGTGGTGTACAGCTGAAGTTTTGTCTTCATGGGTAGTGGCAGTGGCAGTAGCCGTGTCTGTTTGCAGAGAGTGTATGAAGTTCTTCTTCTTGAGTTGATCTTTGCTTGAAAAAATGTCGTGCATGCATCTCCAACTCTAAGCCATGTGATCCTAGATGCATGTCGATTTCTTGCTCTCTCCACCGCAGCTAGATCCAGGATCCTCATCTTGAGTTGCTTCCTCAGGAGGAATTCACTCCGCGAGAGCCTTCTATTCTCTTGTGCAACATCTAGCCAAAGAATTACCTCGCAGGCCAAGTGGAACTGCACTTTTGCATCACTGAAGAGAGTTTTGGACCATATTTTCAGATCAGCGGCCGTCCTTCCCATCTTCTTCTCCATTCGGATGAAAGGGCAGTTGTGGTTCGCCGGTCGTTGTCAAGCTCTAGCAACAGTCTCCTGCAAGTGGGGGAAGCTCGGCCAGAAATTTTCAAAGCGAAAGGCCGGCCTTCTACGCGGGGCAGCAGTGTTCGCCATCAGGAGAGGGCGGTGATCCAAGCAGGCCATTATCGCAACCATGAGCATGAAGCAGGGGAAGAGAGCTTCCCATTCCATGTTGCAGAAAACTTTATCAATGCTAACCATCGTTGGATTTTCTCTCTCATTTGTCCAAGTAAATCTTCTATTTTCACACTTAACCTCTCTTAGGCCTGCTTTGTCAATTGCTGATCTAAACATCCCCATAATCCTCTTGTTCAGATTGAGGTTGTTCTTGTCACGGGCTTCGTAAATGATGTTAAAGTCTCCATTGACCAACCACGGCTCTCCCAGGGGAGGGGCGGCATGAGCAAGCTCGGCCAGGAAGGTGTCTTTGCGTGTGTCATCCACCGGTCCGTTGTCTGTCGTCAGCCAGAACCAAGATCCATCATGCAGCACTGAGACCTTTCCTGTGATCGAAAAGCAGCCAATTGCGTGTGATGTAGAACTAACAATGTTCTTGTCCCATAGGATTGCATCACCTCCCCTAGTGCCCATGGTTGGGAGAACAGTGCAGCCCTCTAATGTGCTTCCTCCCAGATCTCTGACAGTGGCAGCCAACCGGTCCTCAATCTTTGTTTCCTGTAGGCAGAGAATGGACGCTCACTGCGCTTCGGTGATCTGTCATACAACAGTTCTCTTTGCCAGCGAGTTCAACCCTCGCACATTCTAGCTCACGATTGCAAGGTTTGTGTTATTCATTGGGCACCCAAATCATCTTCATCAGCAACAAGCACAAGTTCTGGCAGCTAAAATGACTATTGCCAAACAGGTACACATCCGAGCTTGCCAGGGGACACCGTCGACCACCAATAGGCCCTGTCGGTGTCAAAACCGGCAGATCTCGGGTAGGGGGCCCCGAACTGTGCGTCTAAGGATTGATGGTAATAGGAGACAAGGGACACAATGTTTTACCCAGGTTAGGGCCCTCTTGATGGAGGTAATACCCTACGTCTTGTTTGATTGACTTTGATGAGTATAGTGGTTACAAGATTTGATCTACCACGAGATTGTAATGGCTAAACCCTAATTGTCTAGCCTGTATGATTATGATTGCCTCTATGGACCAAACCCTCCGGTTTATATAGACAGTGGAGGAGGCTAGTGTTGTACAAAGTCAGTTTACAGAGAAAGGAATATTCATATCCGCACGCTAAGCTTGCCTTACACGCCAAGGAGAGTCCCATCTAGACACGGGAGGAAGTCTTCTGTCTTGTATCTTCATGGCCCATTAGTCCGGCCCATGCCATATAGCTCGGACGCCCGAGGACCCCTTAATCCAGGACTCCCTCAGTAGCCCCCGAACCAGGCTTTAATGACGGTGTGTCCGGCGTGCAGGTTGTCTTCGACATTGCAAGCCGGGTTCCTCCTCTGAATACTTCAAAGCATCTGACCCGAAGAGTTATATTTGGCTGTTCATTTAATGCCATACCCTTTGGCTCCCACGCCTCCGTCTCTTCTGTTTCCACGTGTCGAACGAATACAAAAGGTCAGAGTATTTTTTCACATAACACCCTGGCCATAAAAACGTCTATATAAAGGGATTGGACCTCAGATGCCATTCCACACCAGGCGGAAAATCCTTGGAGCTCGCTAGGAGAAACCACTCAAACATGGCTAGCGCTCCCAGTTCTTCCTCCCACCCTCATGGCTCCGAAAAAGGCGATTGGGAGAGATGCTCAGTATCCCATGCCCAGCTGACTAAGCTCCAGGTGCAAGGCTACCTTCCCCCTGCGGATCTAATCCCAGTGCGGGCGGGATTAACTTCTTTTAAGGGCAAAGCCTTGGTGGAAAATTTCCTAAATCCTTCAAAGGGGGAGCGAGTGTGCTTCATTTACTTTCTCTTGAGAGGCGTTGGATTTCCAATCCATCCTTTCCTCCGAGGTCTCCTAGAGTACTATGGCCTCCAACTGCACAATCTTATGTCGGACTCCATTCTGCATATCACGGGCTTTGTCACTCTTTGCGAGCTGTTCCTAGGCTGCGAGGCCCATTTTTGAGTTATGGAGAAAACTTTTCTGCCTCGTCTCCCGCTCCCAAAAGGGATCCATATTCGAGGTGGGCAGCGTCGAGATATGGCGCATAGCTAGAACCGGATACCTGTCCGGCACGCCGAAGAAGGCGTCTGAGGAGTGGCCCTTGGAGTGGTTTTATATTGAAGACGTCGCCCTCCCTGACCCAGTCCGAACGGGCCTTCTCGAATTTTCCGGCGCTCCATTAAAGAAACGCCATAGCTGGCGCCCTCGGAGCCTCGAGGAGGAAGATAGCGCGGAAGTCAAGATGTTAATGGACAAGATAAAAATACTCGCCCAATCTGTTCTATCCATGATCGAGGTCATGGCAATTTCCATAACGCGAGGCGTCCAACCACTCCAATCGAGAGGACTCCCCATGTGGAACTACAACGGGGAGGATGATACATCTCGCTACGGGCGTAAGGGTCCGGATGTCTTTTCCGCCCTAGCCGCCATGCTGGCGGACCTTTATAAAGGGGAGAAAGTAGAATTCACTCGCCTTAAGTTCCAGGACAGATTCTCCATGTACAACCCCCCTAGCTGGGTAAGCTTTAGATCCAAAATCTTATTCAATCCTTGTCTTATGCCACAACTAGTTGGACTCAAACCGACCATCTTTAACAGGAATGGCGGAAGGCTACTGCGGGGATCTATAGCCCTGCTCCGCAGCCAGAGAATCATATTCGGGACTTGGATCCCGGATTTGAGGAGGATCCGGATATATTTGTAGAGTTTAAGGAGGGGGTCTTCTATCAGATGAGCTACGACGGCACATAGGTGGCCATTGTAGCTGATTACCCCGGTCTCCTGCCATCTTCCCACGTAAGTGCCCAGGGAGCATCTCCTCCAAAAGAGCTTCCTCGTTGTGCCTCATCCACTGCACTATCTCATGCTCTGAAGGGGAGGCGCTCGATGCGCCATGCTGCACCGGAGGCGTCTCATAAGAGAACGGCGCCTGCGCCGGGCGCGTCTTTGATACATTTGATATGTATCTACTTTTCCAAACACTTTTGCCCTTGTTTTGGACTCTAACTTGCATGATTTGAATGGAACTAACCCGGACTGACGCTGTTTTCAGCAGAATTGCCTTGGTGTTATTTTTGTGGAGAAATAAAAGTTCTTGGAATGACCTGAAAATCAATGGAGAATATTTTTGGAATATATAAAAAATATTGGTGAAAGAATCAAGGCCAGGGGGACCACACCCTATCCACGAGGGTGGGCGGCGTGGCTACCCCCCTGGGCGCGCACCCTGCCTCATGGCCCCCCTGACACTCCACCGACCTCAACTCCAACTCCATATATTCATGTTCGGGAAGAAAAAAACCAGAGAGAAGGATTCATCGCATTTTACGATACAGAGCCGCCGCCAAGCCCTAATCTCTCTCGGGAGGGCTGATCTGGAGTCCATTCGGGGCTCCGGAGAGGGGAATCTGTCGCCATCGTCATCATCAACCTTCCTCCATCACCAATTTCATGATGCTCACCGCCATGCGTGAGTAATACCATCGTAGGCCTGCTGGATGGTGATGGGTTGGATGAGATTTATCATGTAATTGAGTTAGTTTTGTTAGGGTTTGATCCCTAGTATCCATTATGTTCTCAGATTGATGTTGCTATGACTTTGCTATGCTTAATGCTTGCCCTCTATGACTTTGCTATGCTTAATGCTTGTCACTAGGGCCCGAGTGCCATGATTTCAGATCTGAACCTATTATGTTTTCATGAATATATGTGAGTTCTTGATCCTATCTTGCAAGTCTATAGTCACCTATTATGTGTTATGATCCGTTAACCCCGGAGTGACAATAATCGGGATACTTACCGGTGATGACCGTAGTTTGAGGAGTTCATGTATTCACTAAGTGTTAATTCTTTGGTCTGGTACTCTATTAAAAGGAGGCCTTAATATCCCTTAGTTTCCAATAGGACCCCGCTGCCACGGGAGGGTAGGATAAAAGATGTGATGCAAGTTCTTTTCCATAAGCACGTATGACTATATTCGGAATACATGCCTACTTTACATTGATGAACTGGAGCTTGTTCTATGTCACCCTATGTTATAACTATTGCATGAGGAATCACATCCGACATAATTATCCATCACTGATCCATTGACTACGAGCTTTTCACATATTGATCTTTGCTTAGTTACTTTTCCGTTGCCACTGTTACAATTACTACAAAACTGCTACTGTTACTTTTGCTACCGTTACCGCTACTATCATATTACTTTGCTACTAAATACTTTGCTACAGATATTAAGTCATCTAGGTGTGGTTGAATTGACAACTCAGCTGCTAATACTTGAGAATATTCTTTGGCTCCCCTTGTGTCGAATCGATAAATTTGGGTTGAATACTCTACCCTCGAAAACTGTTGCGATCCCCTATACTTGTGGGTTATCAAGACTATTTTCTGGCGCCGTTGCCGGGGAGCATAGCTCTATTCTTTTAGTCACTTGGGATTTACATCTGCTGATCACTATGAAGAACTTGAAAGATAAAGGAACCAAGATTTTTCCCTCAACTACGAGGGGAGGTAAGGAACTGCCATCTAGCTCTGCACTTGATTCACCTTCTGTTTTGAGTAAACTTGTGACACCTACTCCTGCTATTCATTCTGATATGTCGCATGTTATTGATGATCCCACTTATGCTTTGCATGATACTTATGATGAAACTACTTCTATGCTTGATAATACTGTGCCACTAGGTGAATTTCTTGATGAACAACTTGCTAGGGCTAGAGAGAATGAAATTATTGAAACTGATAATATTGATGAAAGTGATGATGAAGATTCTCCCTCTAGATATGAATTGCCTGTTGTGCCTGAGGGCTATGTTATGGATGAAGAAACTGCTAGAGACTTTCTTGCTTGCAATGATAGATATGATCTTAAGAAATTATTACTAAGCTGGAAGAAAAATCTTTGAATGCTAGAATGAAACATGACTCTGCTTTTGCTACTTCACCTATCTTTATTACCGATAAGGATTATGATTTCTTTGTCGATCCTGAGTTAATTACTTTGGTTGAATCTGATCCTTTTTATGGCTATGAATCTGAAACTGTTGTGGCACATCTTACTAAATTAAATGATATAGCCACCCTGTTCACTAATGATGAGAAAACTCGCTATTACGTTATCCTTAAGTTATTTCCGTTCTCATTAAAGGGTGATGCTAAAACATGCTTTAATTCTCTTGATCCTGGTTGTGTGCGTAGTCCCTAGGATATGATTTATTACTTCTCTGCTAAATATTTCCCCGCTCATAAGAAACAAGCTGTCTTAAGGGAAACATATAATTTTGTGCAAATTGAAGAAGAGAGTCTCCCACAAGATTGGGGGAGGCTTCTCCGATTACTTAATGATTTGCCTGATCATCCTCTCAAGAAAAATGAAATACTTGATATGTTTTATAATGGACTAACCGATGCTTCCAAAGACTACCTGGATAGTTGTGCTGGTTGTGTTTTCAGGAAAGAACTGTTGATCAAGCTGAATTGCTATTGAATAATATGTTGACTAATGAAAATAATTGGACACTTCCTGAACCAACTCCTAAGCCAACTCCGAAGAAAAGGGGTATTCTATTTCTCAGTCCAGAAGATATGCAAGAGGCAAAGAAATCTATGAAAGAAAAAGGTATTAAAGCTGAAGATGTTAAGAATTTACCACCTATTGAAGAGATACATGGTCTTGATAACCCGACACAGGTAGTAAAGGTAAATTCTCTCTGTAGATTTGATGAAGGTGATATTCCTCGTTATAAGTCTGCTAGCCAATGCTTAGATGAGTTTGATAATTTTATTGTTAAACAAGAAAACTTCAATGCTTATGTTAGTAGACAATTGAAACGCAATGCTTATATGATTGAACACTTGAGTGATTATATGTCTAGAGTTAAAGGTGAACTTAAACTTATTAGTAAACATGCTTCTATGGTTACCACTCAAGTAGAATAAGTACTTAAAGCTCAGAAGGATTTGCTCAATGAATTAAATAATAAGAAAATGATAATGTTGTTAGAGTTGTGACTAGAGGGGGTAAAATGACTCAGGAACCTTTGTATCCCGAGGGCCATCCTAAGAGAATTGAGCAAGATTCTCATAGAACTAATATTGATGCACCTAGTTCTTCTAAAAGGAAGAAAAAGAAAAATGATAGGACTTTGCACCTGAGAATTCCAATGATATTTCTATTTCTGATGCTGAAACACAATATGGTAATGAACATGAACCTAGTGATAATGTTAATGATGATGTTCATGTTGATGCTCAACCTAGCAATAACAATGATGTAGAGATTGAACCTGCTGTTGATATTGATAACCCACAATCAAAGAATCAACGTTATGATAAGAGAGACTTCGTTGCTAGGAAGCACGGTAAAGAAAGAGAACCATGGGTTCAGAAACCCATGCCTTTTCCTCCTAAACCATCCAAGAAAAAGGATGATGAAGATTTTGAGCGCTTTGTTGAAATGATTAGACCTATCTTTTTGCGTATGCGTTTGACTGATATGCTTAAAATAAACCCTTATGCTAAGTACATGAAAGATATTGTTACTAATAAAAGAAAGATACCGGAAGCTGAAATTTCCACCATGCTTGCTAATTACACTTTTAAGGGTGGAATACCAAAGAAACTAGGAGATCCCGGAGTACCAACTATACCATGCTCCATTAAAACAAACTATGTTAAATCTGCTTTATGTGATCTTGGAGCCGGTGTTAGTGTTATGCCTCTCTCTTTATATCGTAGACTTGATTTGAATAAGTTTACACCTACTAAAATATCTTTACAAATGGCTGATAAATCAACTGCTATACCTGTCGGTATTTGTGAGGATGTGACTATTGTGGTTGCAAACGTTACTATTTTAACGGACTTTGTTATTCTTGATATTCCCGAGGACGATAGTATGTCGATTATCCTTGGAAGACCCTTCTTGAATACTGCAGGGGTTGTTATTGATTGCAACAAAGGCAATGTCACTTTTCATGTTAATGGTAATGAGCATACGGTACACTTTCCGAGGAAACAACCTCAAGTCCATAGTATCAATTCTATTAGAAAATTTTCAATGATTATTATAGGAGGTTTTGAATTTCCACTTCCTACCGTCAAGAAGAAATATGATATTATTATTGTTGGGGGTGTGCATATCCCTGTTGAGGTAACCTAGTGTTATTCAAAAATTCTCCGGTTTCATGTGATTCGGAATGGGTTTGTTAACAAGACTTGATCAACCTTGTTAGTGGATTCCTTTTGATGAGCATGAGATGGATGAAGTTAGAAAGCACACCTTCTGTACCCTCTTTTTACTTTCTGTTATTTATATTAAATAAAGTAAAAATAGTATTTTTTTTGTCTGTTTTCTGAATTATCCTTGCAATAAAAAATACACCGAAAAAAAGTTCTCCAAATGCCCTGAAAATTTAATATGATTTTTTCTCAAACATTTAAGAATTGTTGGCACTGAGAACACATCAGGGGGGCCCACCGTGTGCCCACGAGGGTGGAGGGCGCACCCTACCCCCTTGGGCGCTCCCCCTGCCTCGTGGACCCCACGTTCCCCCCTCCACTTATTCTTGCACCCACACACTTCGTCTTCCTCCAGAAAAAAATCATCCACCAGCTCAAACCTGTGTTTTAGCTCATCTTGCTGTCATATTTGATCTCCTTGCTCAAAGCTCCATTCACAAAACTGCTATGGGGGATTGTTCTTCGGTATGTGACTCCTCCAATGGTCCAATTAGTTTTTCTTCTAGTGCTTTATTTATTGCAAATTTTTGCTGCTTAGGTGACCCTGTTCTTGATCTTGCATGTCAAATTTATGTGGTCAAAAGTAGTTCTAATGCATGATATAGCCTCTAGACACTTGTAGGAGTAGTTGCTATCAATTTTGTTGAGTTTGGTTCACTTTTATTTTAAGGTACTAAAAATTTCAGAAATTTTCAAAAAAACATGAAGAGATTTTTGAGGGGCTCATTGAGCCGAAGCTCGAAGGATAAGCAAAGTGAAGAAAATAAGAAGCCCAAGTATAATCTCCCTCGCACTGCGGAGGTTCGCCCATGTGAATGGCCTTGTGATGAGTTCTTGAGAGAAGCCGGGATTTATGAAGATTTTTATTATTTGGCTGAGAATGCAAGCCTCACCAACTTCCTCCACGACCGGCGTGAACAGTATCTCCTACTCACCAATATTTTTGTGCAAAATTTTCATTTCCATGATAGGAGATCGCCACCTTCGGTGGAATTCTATTTATATGATGAGCATAAGGAGATGTCACTTTATGATTTTTGTCGGGTTTGTAGGATACCCTTTGAGGGCAGCATAGAGGAACCACATCGTAATGATGTGGAAGGATTCATTGATATGATTGCTATAGGGGAAACGAGGAAGGTTTCCGATGCAAGAATTACTAGCATACATTTTCCTGTCCTACGTTACTTCGCAATATTTGCTAGTAGATGCTTAATTGGTCGCGGGAACTCTAGAAATCTTAGTGCCCCTGATATTGTTATTTTGCGCCATGCTTTGTTTCGTGATACCACTTTTAGTTTAGGCGCTATTGTTGCTAAACGGTTAAATCTGAACCGTACAAAGGGTCCCGTCTTGGGAGGCATCTTCGCCTCGTGCCTTGCTGCACACTTTAACTTACCTATTAGGCATTATGAGAAAGAGAAAAAGTTGCAGCCTCATGTTTTTCTAGATTATAAGAGCATGTTAGCACATGATTTTATTGTTAATAATAAGAAGATGCTTAACTATAGACTGATATTTGATAAGAATTACTTTGAGACTATCACCTTGCCTGCTCCCTCTTTGTTTAACTTATTTTCAGGCACGTACCTTGTTTTGCCGGAGGCCGTTCATGCATACCGGAGCCTGACATCAGCTCCAGAGCCTAAGCCGGAGCCACCACTTGATCCTCACCGTCAGTCTGTTTATCAATGGGATCCGAAGGAGATCGCCAACGAGTGGCACCCTGAGGATCCTCCTCAGTACACTAGAGAGGACCATTTTGAGCCATGGCCATAGACCAACTTAGGCCAAAAGCCTAAGCTTGGGGGAGTACGTATTTCTCACCGACATTACATTCATGTTCACACACTCATGCCAGTCGGTGCTCATACTTTTTCATTGGATCATCCATGCTAGTTTATTTTCTTTTCTGGCATTCTTCTTATGTGTTTGAAAAACCTTAAGAAAAAAACAAAAAAAATACTTGTAGCTTTTAGCTAGTTTACTTTCCATGCTTGTAGTAGTAGTAATTAAAAAGAAAACCCAAAAAGATTTCTCGTTCTTTTTCTTGTTGGGAGCTTTCCCGTGTAAATAGTTTTGTTTCTCTTCTTTTTCTTTGGGACTCGAGAGGAGAAGACCATAATGAAAATGTTAAGTGGCTCTCATATGCATTATTGTTGATCTAACAAAGAGCCCATATTACCTTGTCTTCTCCCATGTATTGAATGCTTGCAAATTCCAGCTTAGTCCAATGCACGTGCACTATTATTATTATCCACACCATTCGGCCGTGAAAGTGAAAGGCAATAATGACGATATATGATGAACTGATTGAGATGAGAAAAGATGGTATGAACTCGACCTCTCTTGCTTTTGTAAATATGATTAGTTCATCGTTCCTGATTCAACCTATTATGAATGAAACATGTTTGCAATGACAATTAGAGATTATAGTTTCCCATGCCATGCTTAATTTGCTAGAAATTTATAATGTTTTACCTTGCGTGCCAACATGCTATTAAAATGGTGGTGATGTGGTATGATAGGGTGGTATCCTCCTTTGACGATTCGAGTGGCTTGACTTGGCACATGTTCACGCATGTAGTTGAAACAAAATCAACATAGCCTCTACGATATTTATGTTCATGGTGAATTATATCCTACTCATGCTTGCGTTCAGTGTTGATTAATTTTAATGCTTGTTGTCACTCTCTAGCTGGTCGCTTCCCAGTCTCTTTCTAGCCTTCACTTGTACTAAGCGGGAATACTGCTTGTGCATCCAACTCCATAAACCCCAAAAGTTATTTCATATGAGTCCACAATACCTTCCTATATGCGGTATCTACCTCTTTTCGAATTAAATTTGTATGAGCCAAACTCTAAACCTTCAAATAAAAATTCTGTTTTGTATGGTCGAATAGCTCATGTATCAACTAGGGTTGTTTGTATCTTCCATGCTAGGCGGGTTATTCTCAAGAGGAGTGGACTCCGCTCCTCACTCAGGAGAAAATGGCTGGTCATCGTGATGCCCAGTCCCATGCTCAAATCAAATCAAAATAAATGCAAACAAAACTCCCCCAGGATTGTTGTTAGTTGGAGGCACCCGTTGTTTCGGGCAAGCCATGGATTGATGCTTGTTGGTGGTGGGGGAGTATAAACTTTACCATTCTGCTTGGGAACCACCTATAATGTGTGTAACATGGAAGATATTGAGATCTCTCGGTTGTTATGTTGACAATGAAAGTATACTGCTCAAAATATTTCATCTCAATTTCAAAATCGAGCTCTGGCACCTCTACAAATCCCTGCTTCCCTCTGCGAAGGGCTTATCCATTTACCTTTATCTTGAATCATCATCCTCTTATTAAAAATCACTAGTTGGAGAGCACTGTTGTCATTTGCATGTATTATTATTAGTTTACATTGAGTATGACTGTGATTGGATCTCTTTTACCATGAATTACAATTTCCAGACAACCCTTGATCTTTAGGGGTGCTCTGCATTTATGTTTTGCGGTCTCAGAAAGGGCTAGCAAGATACCATCTTGTTATATCATATTATGATTGTTTTGAGAAAGTGTTGTCATCCGAGATTTATTATTATTGCTCGCTAGTTGATTATGCCATTGATATGAGTAAACATGAGACCTAAATGTTATTGTGAATATGGTTAGTTCATAATCTTTGCAGAAAACTTGAATGCTGGCTTTACATATTTACAACAACAAGAGCAAATAGAGTTTGTAAAAGTTTTTCTTTATCACTTTCAGTTTATCAACTGAATTGCTTGAGGACAAGCAAAGGTTTAAGCTTGGGGGAGTTGATACGTCTCCATCGTATCTACTTTTCCAAACACTTTTGCCCTTGTTTTGGACTCTAACCTGCATGATTTCAATGGAACTAACCTGGACTGATGTTGTTTTCAGCAGAATTTCCATGGTGTTATTTTTGTGCCGATATAAAAGTTCTCGGAATGACCTGAAAATCAACGGAGAATATTTTTGGAATATATAAAAAATACTAGCGAAAGAATCAAGGCCAGGGGGCCCACACCCTGTCCACGAGGGTGGGGGCGCGCCTACCCCCTGGGCGCGCCCCCTGCCTCGTGGGCCCCCTAATGCTCCACCGACCTCAACTCCAACTCCATATATTCACGTTAGGGGAGAAAAATTCAGAGAGAAGGATTCATCACGTTTTACGATACGAAGCCGCCGCCAAGCTCTAATCTCTCTCGGGAGGGCTGATCTGGAGTCCGTTCGGGGCTCCGGAGAGGGGAATCCGTCGCCATCGTCATCATCAACCTTCCTCCATCACCAATTTCATGATGCTCACCGCCATGCGTGAGTAATTCCATTGTAGGATTGCTGGACAGTGATGGGTTGGATGAGATTTATCATGTAATCGAGTTAGTTTTGTTAGGGTTTGATCCCTAGTATCCATTATGTTCTGAGATTGATGTTGCTATGACTTTGCTATGCTTAATGCTTGTCACTAGGGCCCGAGTGCCATGATTTCAGATCTGAACCTATTATGTTTTCATGAATATATGTGAGTTATTGATCCTATCTTGCAAGTCTATAGTCACCTATTATGTGTTATGATCCGTTAACCCCGAAGTGACAATAATCGGGATACTTACCGGTGATGACCGTAGTTTGAGGAGTTCATGTATTCACTAAGTGTTAATTCTTTGGTCTGGTACTCTATTAAAAGGAGGCCTTAATATCCCTTAGTTTCCAATAGGACCCCGCTGCCACGGGAGGGCAGGATAAAAGATGTGATGCAAGTTCTTTTCCATAAGCACGTATGACTATATTCGGAATACATGCCTACTTCACATTGATGAACTGGAGCTAGTTCTGTGTCACCCTATGTTATAACTATTGCATGAGGAATCGCATCCGACATAATTATCCATCACTGATCCATTGACTACGAGCTTTTCACATATTGATCTTTGCTTAGTTACTTTTCCGTTGCCACTGTTACAATTACTACAAAACTGCTACTGTTACTTTTGCTACCGTTACCGCTACTATCATATTACTTTGCTACTAAATACTTTGCTGCAGATATTAAGTCATCTAGGTGTGGTTGAATTGACAACTCAGATGCTAATACTTGAGAATATTCTTTGGCTCCCCTTGTGTCGAATCGATAAATTGTTGGGGAACGTAGCAATAATTCAAAATTTTCCTACGTCTCACCAAGATCAATCTATGGAGTCATCTAGCAACGAGGGAGGAGTGGATCTACATACCCTTGTAGATCGCGCGCGGAAGCGTTCAAGAGAACGGGGTTGATGGAGTCGTACTTGTCGTGATCCAAATCACCGATGATCCTAGCGCCGAACGGACGTGTCTTCATGAAGTTGTCTCGCCAACTATTACTTCTACTTCTACAGCTAACGGTTAGCAATAAAGTAAAGTAATTACATGACGTTTATGTTGACACGCAGGTCATAAATAAATAAAGACAACTCCTATGGCTCCTGCCGGTTGTCATACTCATCGACATGCAAGCCGTGATTCCTATTACAAGAACATGATCAATCTCATACATCACATATCATTCATCACATTCTTCTTGGCCATATCACATCACATAGCATACCCTGCAAAAACAAGTTAGACGTCCTCTAATTGTTGTTTGCATGTTTTACGTGGCTGCTATGGGTTTCTAGCAATAATGTTTCTTACCTACGCAAAAACCACAACGTGATATGCCAATTGCTATTTACCCTTCATAAGGACCCTTTTCATCGAATCCGATGCGACTAAAGTGGGAGAGACAGACACCCGTCAGCCACCTTATGCAACTAGTGCATGTCAGTCGGTGGAACCGGTCTCACGTAAGCGTACGTGTAAGGTTGGTCCGGGCCGCTTCATCCCACAATGCCGCCGAATCAAGATTGGACTAGTAACGGTAAGCATATTGAACAAAATCAACACCCACAACTACTTTGTGTTCTACTCGTGCATAGTAACTACGCATAGACCTAGCTCGTGATGCCACTGTTGGGGAACGTAGCAATAATTCAAAATTTTCCTACGTGTCACCAAGATCAATCTATGGAGTCATCTAGCAACGAGGGAGGAGTGGATCTACATACCCTTGTAGATCGCGCGCGGAAGCGTTCAAGAGAACGGGGTTGATGGAGTCGTACTCGTCGTGATCCAAATCACCGATGATCCTAGTGCCGAACGGACGGCACCTCCGCGTTCAACACACGTATGGAGCAGCGATGTCTCCTCCTTCTTGATCCAGCAAGGGGGGAGGAGAGGTTGATGGAGATCCAGCAGCACGACGGTGTGGTGGTGGAAGTAGCGGGATTCCAACAGGGCTTCGCCAAGCGCTGCGGGAGGATGGAGATGTGTCATGGGAGGGAGAGGGAGGCGCCAGGGCTTAGGTGTGGCTGCCCTCCCTCCCCCCCCACTATATATAGGGCCAAGGGAGAGAGGGGGGGGCGCAGCCTTGGCCCTTCCTCCAAGGAAAGGTGCGGCCAGGGAGGAGTCCATCCTCCCCAAGGCACCTAGGAGGTGCCTTCCCCCTTTAGGACTCTTCCTTTCCCTTATCTCTTGGCGCATGGGCCTCTTGGGGCTGGTGTCCTTGGCCCATATAGGCCAAGGCGCACACCCCTACAGCCCATGTGGCCCCCGGGGCAGGTGGACCCCCTTGGTGGACCCCCGGACCCCTTTCGGCACTCCCGGTACAATACCGATAATGCGCAAAACTTTTCCAGCGACCAAAACAAGACTTCCCATATATAAATCTTTACCTCCGGACCATTACGGAACTCCTCGTGACGTCCGGGATCTCATCCGGGACTCCGAACTACTTTCGGGTTACTGCATACTAATATCTCTATAACCCTAGCGTCACCGAACCTTAAGTGTGTAGACCCTATGGGTTCGGAAACCATGCAGACATGACCGAGACGTTCTCCGGTCAATAACAAACAGCGGGATCTGGATACCCATGTTGGTTCCCACATGTTCCACAATGATCTCATCGGATGAACCACGATGTCGAGGATTTGATCAATCCCGTATTCAATTCCCTTTGTCTAGCGGTATTGTACTTGCCCGAGATTCGATTGTCGGTATCCGATACCTTGTTCAATCTCGTTACCGGCAAGTCTCTTTACTCGTTCCGTAACACATCATCCCGTGATCAACTCCTTGATCACATTGTGCACATTATGATGATATCCTACCGAGTGGGCCCAGAGATACCTCTCCGTTTACACGGAGTGACAAATCCCAATCTCGATTCGTGCCAACCCAACAGACACTTTCGGAGATACCTGTAGTGTACCTTTATAGCCACCCAGTTACGTTGTGACGTTTGGCACACCCAAAGAACTCCTACGGTATCCGGGAGTTGCACAATCTCATGGTCTAAGGAAACGATACTTGACATTAGAAAAATCTTTAGCATACGAACTACATGATCTTGTGCTAGGCTTAGGATTGGGTCTTGTCCATCACATCATTCTCCTAATGATGTGATCCCGTTATCAACGACATCCAATGTCCATGGCCAGGAAACCGTAACCATCTATTGATCAACGAGCTAGTCAACTAGAGGCTTACTAGGGACATGGTGTTGTCTATGTATCCACACATGTATCTAAGTTTCCTACCAATACAATTATAGCATGGATAATAAACGATTATCATGAACAAGGAAATATAATAATAATAACTAATTTATTATTGCCTCTAGGGCATATTTCCAACATAAATTTGGGTTGAATACTCTACCCCCGAAAACTGTTGCGATCCCCTATACTTGTGGGTTATCAGTCTTCGAAGAGGAAGGCAGATGACAATACGGCCGCGCCTTCATCAAAGAGGTATGGACTCGAATATACCCCCTAGCAGTCACATCGAACTGTGCCATTGTCCGCTGCGTTTTATCAGGAAAAGCGTTCACCGGACTATGTCCGGTGATCCTGCCAGTCGTGCCTCCACCAATCAGGTTCCAGATCCTGCCTCTGGGGCGGGGGCTGATATGGGAGGGACGCCGGATCGCCCTCCTTCAGAGGATTCGGATGATGTGTCCGTCACCAACTCTGAAGTAGAGAGCGCCATGAATCATCGGCGAGGGAGGGCCGCTCTTTGCGACCCCAGCTTTACCGAAGAGGCGTTCAATGCCTTTAGCTCGGCTGATGCATACATCCGAGCTGCTCGGGATGGGCTTGCCAGAGCCACTGACCAGTATTCGAAAGATATGCGGGTAAGTATGCATTGTATAAATCTGGTAACTATATACAAGTAGCCCCCGAGACTTGAAGCAGTTGAAACGACTAATTTAGGGATCATTTTATAAACAGGCACTCGCGGAGAAGAACAACATGCTATCTCAGGAGCTGGAACAGTGTCGGACCCAGCTAACTGCTGTTACCGCCGAACTGGGGAGGTCCAAGGAAGCACCGAAGGGTAAGGTTCCCTTTTATCCGGAAAATGGAATCATGTGCCAGTCGTGTTTATATGAAGAAATATTGTTGCATTATACGATGACAGGCTCGTTGGCTGAGATGGAAGAGAAACTAAAGGCCGTACAAGTGGAGAAGGAACAAGCCGAAAGGCAAGAGGCCCTGGTCATCGTGTACTAACACGGACCAGGGACGAAAAGAACAAGCTGCATGATGCCAATACCCAGCTCGACAAAGAGCTGAAGGATGTGCGCGCCCAACTAGCGGACGCTGTAAAGGAGAACAAAAAGCTGTGAGGCGGCATATTCAGTATGCCTTTCAACTTTATTGTTGTACAGTTCGCTAGGGCGGCTTCTGATAAGTTTATCCCTGTAGGTATTTTGACTGGGCGGCCCGAAGAAGAGGCATCCAACTTCCAAGGCGATCTATTACAAGAGCTGTCCGAAGTGTATGAGCGAGCTTGGAAAGCGATGCCGAGCGTTGTCAAGGTTTTATGGCCATCCGCATCCCCTCCAGGAAGTATGGATGAGCTTGTGAAGCTGTTCAAGGGAGCTCGGCGCCGCTTCAGATTATGGAAGATATCTGCTTGCCAAGAAGGCACACGAGAGGCCTGGGCCATGGTGAAAACACGGTATACCGGACTTGATCCGGATCATATGGCCGGGTCGGACCTCGGGGGTCAGATGGACAAGAGATTTCGGTGAGATTAGTATATGACCAAGTAAAGATAGCCGCAAAGTTTTCCCAACAGGACTGTAAGCTAGACAGCCTGTTAGATGGTATAGAGGAAGAAGTTTTTGAGCCCAAGTGACTATGTACTTCAATCGACAATTTTGTCCCCTAGACAAATTGTAAAACGATTGTCATGGCAAACCTTTTCGCTTCAACCTCCGGACCCGAAGGCGCGGAGTGTTTCCGAATACCGGACCGGCAATACATACCAGGGCATGCGTGGGAACCAGGCGTAGGGGTCATAATTGCTTGAACAGACAAGTTGTATTTGGCTAGCTATGTTATATCACTTATTGATTGTAAGAAACATCTTCCAGAGAGAATAGTTCCATTAGGGGTTCCTTTCCCTGGGTGAACATGCATTAGTAAGCATGCCCGAACTGTGATTCGAAAAATCACAGTATACATAATATCTTGGGATTCATAGTGTAACGAGGGTAAAACGTCTTTAGTCCGCTGACCGATTATTCCCTTAAGAATGCTAGCTTTCGGCTTCACCCAGTCTAAAGTACAAGTCCGGATGACCCGGCTGTAACAATCACAGAGGTGCTCCCTTTATGCCCTAGCCGAACTAACGGGAACGTAGGTCATAAGCACAGGAGCCAGGCAACCCAGCTTGGCAAAAACTTAAGTCATAAAGGTGCATATCATGGCGAAGAAAAGGTATATATATGAGAAAAGGACATATATGCGGCGAGCTTGATGGTCGGAAAAATGATAATAAGCTTCTGTAAAAGAAGCCCTCAGGTGTTATGGGTGTGTACATTGAAGGATGTGTACCTCATTAGTGTGCGGTATAGCCGTACACGAGCTATAAAGCTAAAGAAAAACATGTAAAGAGAGAGAAAATGGAAAGAGCAGAAAAAGAAAACGAACAATGAGTTTGGCTCTAGGCGTAGAATCTTCGGAGTCTGGCGGCATTCCACGGGTTCGGGTCTAAGCAATTGTCTGATGCGTCACGCAGATGGTACGCACCTCCAGTGAGAACTTCATCTATAATGAAGGGACCTTCCTACTTGGGCTTGAGTTTGTCCTTTTCTTTTCTGGCAAGCGTAGAACGAGTTCACCAACATTATAGGTCTTCGCCCGCACCTCCCTGCTTTGGTATCTACGAGCTTGTTGTTGATAGAATGCGGAACGGGCTTTTGCAACATCGCGCTCCTCCTCCAGGGCATCTAGAATGTCCTACCGATCTAGCTTGACTTCTCTCTCTTCATACATGCGCACTCGAGGTGAATCATGAATAATGTCGCAGGGCAAAACGGCCTCCGCGCCGTACACCATGAAAAATCATACTAGTCTGGGCTTAATGCCGCTCATGATAAGACCATTAGCTCATTCTACTTGACCGTTTGTTTGGGGGTGATAGACGGAGGCATAATCGAGCTTGATGCCCAGGTTAGCACACCATTTTTTCACTTCGTCGGCTGTAAAATTGGAGCCGTTATCGATGATGATGCTGTGTGGGACACCATAACGGTGTACGATGTCGGATATAAAGTCTATCACTGGTCCGGCTTCGGTCATTTTAACTGGCTTGGCCTCTATCCACTTAGTGAATTTATCTACCATGACCAATAGATTATTTTTCTTATGGCTTCCCCCTTTGAGGGGTCCGACCATATCAAGCCCCCAGACCACGAAAGGCCAAGTAATGGGGATTGTCTGTAAGGCGGTAGGTGGCATATGGCTTTGATTGGTGAAAAGCTGGCATCCCACACAATGTTGGACAAGGTCCTATGCATCTGCTCGGGCTTCGGCCAGAAGAAACCGGTACGGAAGGCCTTGCTTACAAGGACCCGGGCTGCAGCGTGGTGACCACCAAGACCAGCATGGATTTCGGCCAGGAGCTTCCGTCCTTCTTCTTCGGAGATACATCTTTGAAGTATTTCGGTAGCACTCTTCTTGTAGAGCTCTCCTTCATGAACCTTGTAGGCTTTCGAGCGCCGAATGATGCATCGAGCCTCATTCTAGTCCTCAAGGAGCTCTCGCCTATT
This sequence comes from Triticum dicoccoides, assembly GCF_002162155.2. Taxonomy (NCBI): domain Eukaryota; kingdom Viridiplantae; phylum Streptophyta; class Magnoliopsida; order Poales; family Poaceae; genus Triticum; species Triticum dicoccoides. The sequence goes on from NC_041384.1 coordinate 448,833,862, forward strand.
AAGGTAGGCCAAGAAGGGCTCAGTCCATGGGGCAATTACTGCCATTATTAGGTGGGCCGATGGTGTTGTTTCGGTGGCTGAGCCTCCGATGATATCGGAATTGTGATCGGATTCTTGGGGTATAACCGGATCCGGACTAGGGTTGCCGCTCTCATCCTGCCACACCACAGATGGCTTGAAGAGCCTTTCCAAAAAGATGTTAGGTGGGACAGGGTCACGCTTGGCGCCCATGCGAGCAAGGACATCCGCTGCTTGATTACTTTCTCGAGCCACATGATGAAACTCGAGTCCCTCGAACCGGGCTGATATTTTGAGTACGACTTTATGATAGGCCGCCATCTTCGGATCTTTAGCATCGAAGTCCCCGTTTATTTGGGATATTGTGAGGTTTGAATCCCCGCGCACCTCCAGGCGTTGTATGCCCATAGAGACAGTCATCCAAAGACCGTGCAATAAGGTCTCGTATTCGGCTGCATTATTGGAGTCTGTGTATAATATTTGGAGTACATACAGGACTGTGTCTCCTGTGGGGGACGTTAAGACAACGCCCGCTCCTAAACCAACCAACATTTTAGAGCCATCGAAGTGCATGACCCAGTTGGAATATGTACCGTACTCTTTAGGAAGTTCGGCTTCTGTCCATTCGATGACGAATTGAGCCAATACTTGGGATTTAATGGCTTGGTGTGGTTTGTATGTGATATCGAATGGCAAGAGCTCAATGGCACACTTGCCAATCCTGCTTGTAGCATTGCGGTTGTTTATTATGTCATTGAGTGGTACTTCGTAAGCCACCGTGATTGAGCACTCTTGGAAGTAGTGGCGTAGCTTCTAGGGTGCCATGAAGACCGCATATGCTATCTTTTGGTAATGAAGGTACCTGGATTTGCATGGTGTGAGACGGTGGATACATAGTATAAGGGTTTCTGAAGTGGAAATTTATGTCCGTCCTCCTCTCCTTCGATGACGAGCACCGCACTCACCACCTGGTGTGTTGCAGAGATGTATAATAACATGTGTTCGCCGACGTTCAGCGCGGCCGAGATTGGATTGCTTGCTAGAAGAGCTTTTATTATTTCCCAGCCGTCTGTTGCCGCGTCCATCCACTCGAAGTGGTCGGTGCGTCGGAGCAGGCGGTATAGTGGCAATGCTTTTTCTCCTAATCTGGAGATAAAACGGCTTAAAGCTGCTGCGCATCCGGCTAGTTTTTGGACCTGTTTAAGGTCTGTTGGTGTAGCCAATTGTGACAAAGCTCGGATTTGGCTGGGTTGCCTTAATTCCTCTATTGGAAACGATGAAGCCCAACAACTTTCCAGCGGGAACGCGGAAGACGCACTTTTCCGGATTGAGCCTGATGTCATATGCACGGAGGTTGTCGAATGTGAGACTGATACATCTCCGTCGTATCTATAAATTTTGATTATTCCATGCCAATATTATACAACTTTCATATACTTTTGGCAACTTTTTATACTATTTTTGGGACTAACATATTGATCGAGTGCCCAGTGCCAGTTCCTGTTTGTTGCATGTTTTTTGTTTCGCAGAAAATCCATATCAAATGGAGTCCAAACGGGATAAAAACTGACAGAGATTTTTTTGGAATATATGTGATTTTTGGGAAGAAGAATCAATGCAAGACGATGCCCGAGGGGGCCACGAGGCAGGGGGCACGCCCTCGTGGCCACCCCGTAAGGCGGTTGGTGCCCTTCTTTCGCCGCAAGAAAGCCAATATCCGGATAAAAATCGTGTCCAAAATTCTTCCCAATCGGAGTTACGGATCTCCGGGAATTTAAGAAATGGTGAAAGGGTAGAATCAGCCAACGTAGAAACAGAGAGAGACAGAGAGACAGATCCAATCTCGGAGGGGCTTTTGCCCCTCCCATGCCATGGAGACCAAGGACCAGAGGGGAAACCCTTCTCCCATCTAGGGAGAAGGTCAAGGAAGAAGAAGAAGAAGGGGGGCTCTCTCTCCCTCTCTCCTGGTGACGCCGGAACGCCGTCGGGGCCATCATCATCACCGCAATCTACACCAACAACTTCATCGCCATCATCACCAACTCTTCCCCCCTCTATGCAGCGGTGTAACCCCTCTTTTACCTGCTGTAATATCTACTTAAACATGTTGCTCAACGCTATATATTATTTCCCAATGATGTATGGCTATCCTATGATGTTTGAGTAGATCCATTTTGTCCTATGGGTTAATTGATGATCGCGATTGGTTTGAGTTGCATGTTTTACTATTGGTTCTGTCCTATGGTGCTCTCCATGTCACGCAAGCGTGAGGGATCCCCGCTATAGTGTTTGCAATATGTTCATGATTTGCTTATGGTGGGTGGCGTGAGTGACAGAAGCACAGACTCGAGTAAGTAGGTTGTTTGCATATGGGAATAAAGAGGACTTGATACTTAATGCTATGGTTGGGTTTTACCTTAATGATCTTTAGTAGTTGCGGATGCTTGCTAGAGTTCCGATCATAAGTGCATATGATCCAAGAAGAGAAAGTATGTTAGCTTATGCCTCTCCCTCAAATAAAATATCATAATGATTACCGGTCTAGTTATCGATTGCCTAGGGACAAATAACTTTCTTGTGTGACAACAAGCTCTCTACAAAAACTAACTTAGTTATTTGTTTATCTAAACAGCCCCTAGCTTTTATTTACATGCTCTTTATTATCTTGCAAACCTAGCCTACAATACCTACAAAGTACTTCTAGTTTCATACTTGTTCTAGGTAAGGCAAATGTTAAGTGTGCGTAGAGTTGTATCGGTGGTCGATAGAACTTGAGGGAATATTTATTCTACCTTTAGCTCCTCGTTGGGTTCGACACTCTTACTTATCGAAAGAGGCTACAATTGATCCCCTATACTTGTGGGTTATCAGAGACGCGGGTCGTCTACTAGTGACTCGACGTGCTTAGTTTTGATGACGACATCATCCACATATGCTTCGACCATTTTGCCAATTTGTTTCTCCAGGCACGTTTGAATCATGTGTTGGTAGGTGGCGCCGGCATTTTTCAGCCGGAAGGGCATAGTGTTGAAGCAGAAAGGCCCGTATGGGGTAATGAATGCTGTTGCGGCTTGATCAGATTCCTTCATTTTGATTTGATGGTATCCGGAGTATGTGTCGAGGAAACACAGTGAGTCGTGTCCTGCGGTAGCATCAATGATCTAATCGATGCGGGGAAGGGGGAAGGGATCCTTAGGGCAAGCCTTGTTGAGGTCTTTGAAATCGACGCATAGGCGCCAGGATTTATCCTTCTTTGGTACCATCACCAGGTTTGCTAGCCAGTCAAGATGTTTTATTTCTCTGATAAACCCGGCCTCAATTAACTTGGCTAGTTCCTCCCCCACAGCTTGTCGTTTGGGTTCGGAAAAGCGCCGCAGTGCTTGCTTGACCGGCTTGTATCCCTTCAATATATTGAGGCTGTGTTCGGCCAACCTGCGTGGGATTCCTGGCATGTCAGAAGGGTGCCAGGCGAATATGTCCCAGTTCTCGCGCAGGAACGCGCGTAATGCTACGTCGACTGTAGGGTCCAGCTGTGCCCCGACGGAGGCAGTCTTCTTGGGGTCCGTTGGGTGAACTTGAAATTTGACTATTTCGTCTGCTGGTTTGAAGGAGGTGGATTTGGGGCGCTTACCGATGATTACGTCGTATCTATCCACCGTGGAGCGTACTGCGGTCAATTCTTCGGCCGCAAGGGCCTCGGATAGTGCCTCGAGGGCCAGATATGCGGTTTTTGTTATCAACACGGAGTGCTATGTTTGGATCACTGGCGAGAGTGATAATACCGTTGGGCTCAGGCATCTTGAGCTTCATATACCCGTAATGAGGTATGGCTTGAAAGCGCGTGAATGCGTCCCGCCCTAACAAGGCATGATATCCGCTGTTGAAAGGGGCCACTTGGAAGGTTAACTCTTCGGACCGATAGTTCTCCGGCGTGCCGAATACCACGTAGAGCTTAATTTTTCCCGCGCATCTTGCTTCCCGACTAGGAATGATTCCTCGAAAGGCCGTATCACTTTGCTCGATGCGGCTTCTGTCTATTTGCATTTTACTGAGTGTGTCCTTGTAAATGAGGTTCAATCCGCTGCCCCCGTCCATGAGCACTTTAGTGAGTCGAAAGCCATCCACAATTGGGTTGAGGACTAAGGCGGCCGTGTAAGTGCTAGTGATCGACTAGAGGGGGGGTGAATAGGCGATTTTTATAGAAGTCTTCAAAACATGGAAGTTTCGAAGACAAACGATAGAAACAAACCTATTGCCATGCAGTAGAAGGTAGACTACACTAAGCAAGCCATAGTCAAGTATTCAATGAGATGAAAAGCACAAAGACTAATAGCAGCTAGGCAGTATAGATCAGGATGGAAGATAGTATGAAGCCAATCAGAACAGCAGTCACACAGTGAAGACAAATAGATAATGCAGACAGGCAATGACTTCGCAAGGACCAATCTAAAAGTGAAGAGATGGGAAGGATGGAACCAGTGGCTTGTTGAAGACAATGATTTGTTGGACCAGTTCCAGTTGCTGTGACAACTGTACGTCTGGTTAGGGAGGCTGAGATTCAACTCAGAAGACCACGTCTTCACCTTACTCCCCTTGAGCTAAAGATACCCAGTCCTCGCCCAACCACTCTAGTAAGTCTTCAAGGTAGACTTCCAGACCTTCACAGACTTTGTTCACCGGCGATCCACAATGACTCTTGGATGCTCAGAACGCGACGCCTAACCGGCTGGAGGATTCACAGTCCTCAAGTGTAATAAGTCTTCAGACCACACAGGCAGGAAGACTTCAGTGATGCCTAACACTCTTTGGCTCTTGGTGTTTAGGGCTTTGTCCTCGCAAGGAATTCTCTCTCAAAAGCTTCGAGGTGGGTTGCTCTCAAACGACAAAAGCCATATACTAACTCTGAACAGCCAACCGTTTATGGTTGTAGGGGGTGGGCTATTTATAGCCACTAGGCAACCCGACCTGATTTGTCCGAAATGACCCTGGGTCACTAAGGAACTGACACGTGTTCCAACGGTCAGATTTCAAACACACACGGCAACTTTACTTGGGCTACAAGCAAAGCTGACTTATCCAGCTCTGGATAAGATTTGCTCTCATTGTCTTCGCTCGAAGACATATGATTTTGGTTAAGGATCACTTCAGTCATTCTGACCGGTTCACTTGGACCCCACTTAATAGTACGGTGGTTCCTATGGCTCAAAAAAGAAGAAAAAGAATGACGATACAACTAAGTCTTCGCGCTCCATAGTCTTCACGCGATGTCTTCTCTTATCATAGTCTTCAATGTGAATGTCTTCACATACCACCTTTGACTTCAATGTCTTCATACATTTTAGGGGTCATCTCTGTAGGAAAACCGAATCAATGAGGGACTTCTACCTGTGTTGTCCTGCAATTCTCACAAACACATTAGTCCCTCAACCAGGTTTGTCGTCAATTCTCCAAAACCAACTAGGGGTGGCACTAGATGCACTTACAATCTCTCCCTTTTTGGTGATTGATGACAAACTGGTTGAAGTTTTCAACGGGGAATAAAATATGTGAAATTGTAACGGATAGTGTATTGTCTTCATAAGTGGCAAAGGCTCCCCTGAAGATGTGCATATAAGTAATTTGCTTTTGGAATGCAAATGCACATGGCAGGTTATACTTGTGGAGATCCTCTTCAACTTATGATGATAATTCATCATGCATGATTTGAGATAACAAAGATAATGACATGCATAATGAAAAATGGACGTCTGCAAAATGACCTAAGTGCGGAAGTTATCGTCGCACATGCGGAATTTATCATCGCATCATAGAATAGCAAATAAGTAGCAGACGACCATCGAGTTTAGGTGTTACAACTCAAGGAACCAAATGTATCAAAAAGCGAGAGTTGTAAGCACTTGGCAAAAGTAGCAAAAAGTAAAGTAACCACCCATATGGACCTGCTTGAATACTATAAACTCATATGCTTCTCCCCCTTTTGTCAGTAAGGACCAAAAAGGTTTGAAGCCAGAGAGCGCCTACTCGTTCCCATGAGGTGCAGGAGAGGAAGCAGGGTCGTCGTTGAGGTCCAGTGGTGCAGAAGAACTTGGTGCAGTGTCGACACGCGCTGAAGTTGGAGGAGGTGAAGTTGCATCATCTTGGTCATCGATGACTCTGGCATTTACTGTCGCAGCCGAGGACGAATAGTCAAAGTCTTCAAGTGAGGGAGTTCGATGCAAGTGAGCATTCCTTGGAGGAGTTGAATCAAACTTAAATCTTTCGGTGAAGCCATCGTCCTACAGATCAACTTCAACACTAAGCAATGTCAAACTCTTTCATGACCTCCGACAGGTTTCATGAGTAACGAAGGCATTCTTGGTGGCAAGATTGCAAATGCGATTGACATCCACCAAGAGGCTTTGCATCTGACGCTTAAGCCAGTTGTGATGCTTGTCCTGTTTCTGGTGTAGCGCGACGAGAAGCTCTCGGTCATTGAGAACACGAGATCGCCTCCGAGGCCTTTGGGCAATGGTGCTTTCAGTGGCGTCAGTTTGAGCGCGAGGGGCACGTGTGTTGCCAGCCAAGGTATAAACACGAGAGACTGCCTGAACTCCTTCAATGGGCTGGGTGAAGCTTTGACGATCAGCATTGTGAAGATAAATGGGATCCTTAGCAGGCTCTGGGTAAATAGCTTTAACAGACAGATCAACCTCTGGCAAGAATACAAGATGATTGCACGCAGACGGCTGATAGTTGAAGGCAGAGTGAAGCTTGATAGGACGCATGACCCATGGAGCATAGAACTTCAACCCAAAAATGTCGGAGCCAGATGCAGCTAATTGTCTGATGAAAAAGTCTTGAGCATTGAAGCTGATGCCATTGAAGATGTAGAAAACCAAAGTCTTCATTGCTCCTTCAAGCTTTGCTGCAGATGAATGTCCTTTGACAGGCCAGAGTTTTTCTGAGGATATGATAAATGGTGCGAGGCAGATACTCTATGTCTTCAACAAAGAATTCAGATGGGTAGTCAGCGTCATGAGGCAAAGGCTTCATCATGCTCAACATTTGGCTCATGTTGGGTTCTGGCTTCTGAAAAATGCTCTCCAAAGCATTTGGTGTTGTTGACAACCTGGTTCATAGTATTCACCAGGAGTGGGCAGGCCTGTGAGCTCAATGATATCAAGAGCTTTGGCTTCATGATGGACATTGCCTGTCATCCACTCAAGGACCCAAGTCTTTGGATCCCTGTTGTAGCCTCGAATGTGAAGAGTTGCATAGAACTGTAGCAGAAGCTCTTCATTCCAGTGTTCCTTGTCTGTGACAAACTGTAGGAGTCCAGCATCTCTGAAGCAATCCAACGCCTCTTCTAGACAGGGCAGGCCAGCTATAGCTTCAGTGTCGAGACGCATATGTGGAAATATGCGCCCTTGATTGTATAAGACGCAAGAATAGTAGCTGCGCTGCTGATAGCTCCAGAACCGATCCAATGAAATGCGAGGTTTGGTGTAAGGGTTCTTGGCGCTGTTGAAGAAGGTGTTATGTGCCACAAAGCCATTCACATTGAAGACCCCAGGTGAAGTTGCAGTGCCTGGGAATCTTGGAAGTCTTGGCTTGGGCTTCTGGACTTGAGGTCTGTGCTCAACATGGTAGTCAAATTGTGGACCTGCAGTAGGTGGAGGAACCAGAATGGGCCATCGGACCATAACAGGCTGACCACGATCAAATGCCAGCTCAATTGTATGAGGTCTTGGAGGGGGTACAGGAGCATTGGCATTGTCGTTGACATGGGCTTCAGGGGCCACATTGGCTTCAGGTGCTTCAGTATTGGCTTCGGGCGCTGCAGTGGCTTCAGGTGCATGCACTTCTGGCACCACATGAGCTTCAGGCACCACATTAGCTTCAGCCATGACAATGTCATTGGCTTCAATGTTGATGTTGGTGGCCGCCTCAGGATTGTTAACCTCCACTTCAGGAGCTAGAGGGCCGGACACATTCTCCTCGAGAACAATATCTTGGTGGGACGGGGGTGTAGCAACTCTTTCTACTTCAACTCTTGGTTCTTCTCCTTCATCGGCTGATGCAGCCGGAATATCTTCAGTCGTTTTGGCTTCAGACTCAGAAACATGCACAGTGGAAGGGACTTGGGGCCTTGGTCCTTTGTGAAGCCTGCATAATGCTGGCGACGCTTGTGGAGATCGAGTTGGCTGGGCCTCAAAGTCATTGTCATCTTGCACGGGTGAGGTGACTTGTGGTTGGGGAGAACTTGGGGTGTCTTGTTGCTGTGTGTGATCAGCCCACGATGCATCCTGAGCAGTTGGCGTCAGAGGAAGACCAATGCTGATGAGTTTGCTGTGCGTGAGCACAGGCGATGATACCAAATTGTGCTCGATCTGAGGAAGGACTTCATCATCTTCAACATTGTCATGAGGACCAATGTCTTCAGCTGCGGTGGGGTCAACAGCTGGATTGTCTTCAGCTTCAGGAGCCTCTGTGGAAGCAGGCTCATGAACTATCACTTGGCGCTCTTGATGTTCAGATGCAGGATGAGCCACTGAGATTGGCTCGACATCAAGGGGCTCTGTGGGAGCAGCCCGGTCTCTCTTCTTGGTTTTCCGTTTCTTGGTTGGGGGAGCATCATTAGTGGTGGCCTTGGTCTTGCATTTTCTTACTTCGGCTTCAGCTGCCCTTGTTTTCTTGAGTTCTGAAACCACTATGGGGACCTTAGGCTTCGAGCCTGTCATACTGGCCGGGAAGACAATTGGATGTATTTCCTACCTTGGTGCTTCGGGTTCTGCCACAGTTGGCTTCTTCTTCTTCTTGGCCGCCATTCGGGGGTCGATGCCTGGTCACCCCAAAGCCTTTGCGCTTTTCAGCTTCATTGTATCCCTGAACACATTTAGCAGCAAGATCCTTCATGCGCTCACAAGAACCTTTGGCTTCTTCCCGTTTTGTGCGGAATGCTACCTTGAGCTCATGCATCATGACCTGGAAGTTCTGAATGTCTTCAACATTGAGCTTGGCCATATGCTTCTTGAACTAAGCCTTTTCATAATCTATCTTATGCTTCAGCTCAACAATTTTCTGAGCTAGAGCCAGCTCAGCAACAATGGCTCTGTGGAAGGCGACGCTGAGGCCAATGGGAAGCTGAAGATCATCAAAGCTGACATTTGGGTTGTCAAACCACTCATCAATGAACTTGTTTAAGATTTCCACATCAAAGAGGAAGGTCATTGAAGATTTCTGCCTCTTGCTTGCTCTTGATCAACTGCTCAAGAGCGTCATCGCCAAGATCGTCGTCGCTGGACAGATCAATGGCATCATTCTCGTTGCGCAGAACAGCAGCAGGGGTCAGTGCTTGGCTAGTGGGTTGCATGGGCATCTTCACTTTGGTGGGCTTGGAGATGCGTGAGAGATCTTCAGACTACACACTTGCTTCAGGAGGTGCAGTGGCCAGACGCTTCACCCGCGAAACCTTTGGTGCAGGGGAAGGCTTCGAAGCTTTAGGTTTCTTCAGCTTCTTTGGCTTCGGTGGTGCAGGCGCTTCGTCAGAATCAGCGTCATCTGCAGGTTCATCCACGGCTGTCCCTTGAACCATAATATGAGAGATGAGACCATCTAGGTTGTAGAAGGGCCCAACAAGATTGGGTTCAGCTTCACGAGTGCCATCGGCATGAGGAGCAGAGGGACCTGGATTGAAGTCTAATCCCCACGACTTCTTGTTTTCTTTGGCTGAGTTCTTGGCAAACTGGAAGTTGCGCTTGAACAGATTATCGCCACGGCACCATAGTAATGAAGATGGGTCTGCATCTGCAGGCTGTGGTCCACGGACCATGCAAGGATAGAATCCTTGTTCAATGGCTTCAGCTCTGGACCTGGGTTGAAGGTTTTTGTACAAGATGTCTCCCCAGGGTCGCTTGATGGATTTCTTCTCAGCATATTCCTGCGTCACGAACCTGTACTTGAACCATTGCTCGGTCCAGTATCTTCGAATCCATTGGATTCGTGTCTTGCGCTGACCATAGCTTTCTTCGGGGTCAGTTTTGTACAGTTCATAAAGATCTTCGGGCAGGTCCGTTGATGTACCCCCAAGGCGTTGTCTGCCGCCCTTCCTTGCAAATTTCTCTTTTGCCATGAAGTTCAGACTAAAAGGCTTCAACACTAGTCAGACAAGAACTGGCTTTAGGAGAATTTATATGATGTTGTAAGAACTCTGCAAATGAATGCAGACTATGAGAGCCAAGGGATTCTCCCACGGACATGTACCTGTGACAGCATTAAAGGTGTGAGGGAAGGGGAAGAGGTCATATGCATTCTCAGAAGATTTTGAAGGTAAATCAGTTTAGAAGACATTGACCTCATAGTGCGAAGACATTCACTCATAGGTAGAGAGTTGGTTCCAGATTTGTATGAATCCACAAATAAGTACAAGTGAGGAATCTAACTACTTTGTGAAGCATAAGTGAACATACTAGGCATGTTATGAGATGCAGTATGAGATAGATCCAACTTGTGTGAACAGAAACTACTTGTGGTTGAGAAGGATGAATCTATCGGATCAAAAAGACTGTAAAAAGGAGGTTTTATTTACCACATGAGGAACTGCTAGACGGAGTGGGAGAGGAGGCCGAGCAGTTCGATCTTCCGTGCCCTAACTTGGCGACGGAGGACACCTACAGTGACGACGGAGAAGACGATGTCCGCGGCCGGCATGAGGACGGCGTCGGTGATATCGCGGCAGCTAAGCACTTCGTCGCCGGTGTCGTCGAGGGCTAGCGGTGGCGCTAGGGTTTGTGCGAGAGTGGAAGAAGAGATAATGACTGGGGTGAGGCGTGTATTGATAGGGACAGGGACGGCATAGTGTTATTACACAGGTGCCCCTGGCGATTCGCATCTGAAGGACACGTGGCGATCATGCAACACATGAGAGGTTGTTCCACATTCCCACGCACGCCTGGATTGTATGGTGGCCGTTCCCACTTCTCCGGGTTTTAGGTAAAAGGATTGAGCATTGAAAGCAGATTAATGTTTGTCTTTGTGTCTTCTGCTGACAAGGACGCAAAGAAGACGTTTTGACAATTTCAATAGAATGCATATGATTTGGATAGATAGACTTAAGATAGAAGCATGGAAGGGTTATGGTCCGATCACATTCACTTAGTTCAAAAGATTCGATGAGAAGACATAGCTATAAGTGAATGTTGTAGAGGACAGAAACCAAATCAGTACATTGAAGATAAACAAGAAGCCATGTTAACATTGAAGACAAACGAAATGCGAAGACTTTGCAATGTAATACCAATAGAATGTATTCCAAACAGGAGTTTGGTGGTGGCGTTACCCACCGTATAGGAAATATTAGACCCAGACACGACGCACAATTATCGTGGCGCTCTGAAGTCAAATTCCACGTTAATATATTCACACTCAGAATATAAGTCTTCATTGATTGAAGACATACTTTACTTCGTGTGTTTCTCATCTAAGTCATCAACATGCATAAGTGTTAGGATGTGTGCCTGATCACAGGACATTTGAGGATTCCAAGATATTTAGCTCACACCGTAACTTGCAAAACCTTTTCTCATCCAAGGGCTTTGTGAAGATATCTGCCAGTTGCTCTTCAGTGTTGACGTGTATGATATCAATATCTTCCTTCATGACATGATCTCTGAGAAAGTGATGACGAATTTCAATGTGCTTTGTCTTCAAGTGCTGAACTGGGTTGTTAGCAATCTTGATGGCGCTTTCATTGTCGCAGTAGAGTGGCACTTGCTTCAGATGAATGCCATAGTCTTTGAGTGTTTGCTTCATCCGTAGAAGCTGAGCGCAGCAAGATCCAGTAGCAATGTATTCAGATTCAGCAGTGGAGAGAGATACACAGTTCTGCTTCTTTGAAGACCAACATACAAGTGATCGTCCCAGAAAGTGACATGTGCCTGATGTAGACTTGCGATCCACCTCGTCACCAGCATAATCAGCATCCGAGAATCCAACTAGGTCAAACTCTGAGCCCTTTGGATACCATAATCCTAGTGTTGGGGTGTGAGCCAAATATCGAAGAATTCGCTTCACAGCTAAGTGATGCGATTCCTTTGGTGCCGCTTGGAATCGGGCACACATGCAAACACTAAGCATGATATCTGGCCTAGATGCACATAAATAAAGCAAAGAACCAATCATGGAGCGGTATACCTTTTGATCGAACTCTTTACCATTGTCGTTGGGACCCAGATGGTGTTTAGCTGGCATTGGCGTCGTGTAACCTTTGCAGTCTTGCATTCCAAACTTCTTCAAGCAATCTTTGAGGTATTTCTCTTGAGATATAAAGATGCCATTGCGTTGCTGTCGTATTTGAAGACCAAGGAAGAACTTCAGCTCACCCATCATGGACATCTGATATTGCTCTTGCATCATATATCCAAACTCATCACTGTATTTCTGGTTGGTGCAGCCGAAGATAATGTCATCCACATATATTTGGCACACAAACAGTTCACCATCATATGTCTTCGTGAAGAGTGTGGGATCCAGGGAACCAGGTTTGAAGCCTTTGCTCTTCAGGAAGTCTTTGAGTGTGTCATACCAAGCACGAGGGGCTTGTTTAAGGCCATACAGTGCCTTGTTGAGCTTGTAAACCATGTCAGGATGTTTTGGATCTTCAAAGCCAGGCAGTTGTGCAACATACACTTCTTCTTCAATCTTGCCATTGAGAAAAGCGCTCTTCACATCCATTTGATACAGAAGAATGTTATGATGATTTGCATAGGCCAGCAGTATGCGTATAGCTTCAAGCCTAGCCACAGGAGCAAATGTCTCATCGAAGTCAATTCCTTCAACTTCAGTGTATCCTTGAGCAACGAGACGAGCTTTGTTTCTGACAACTTGACCATGCTCATCTTGCTTGTTGCGATATATCCATTTAGTGCCTATGATATTGTGCTTACGAGGATCAGGACGCTTGACCAGTTCCCATACATTATTCAGTTCAAATTGTTGAAGCTCTTCTTGCATAGCTTGAATCCATTCAGGTTCCATGAAGGCTTTATCAACTTTCTTGGGTTTAGATATTGAGACGAATGCGAAGTGCCCACAGAAATTTGCTAGTTGTGTTGCCCTTGAACGAGTGAGTGGACCAGGTGCATTAATGCTGTCAATTCTCTCAATCTTTACTTCATTTGCAACACGAGGATGAACAGGACGAAGATTTTGCTCTTGCTGTTCATTGTCATCGTTGGAAGGATTGTCTTCAGGCTGAGCATTGTCTTCAGGTTGATCAGGTGCAGAGATGATGAGTTCCTCTTCAGGCTGAGCTTCAGACGGTATGATTTCTCCAGTTCCCATTAAGCTTGATGGATTCACTAGATGGAACTTCATCTAGCACATTTGGTAGGTGCTCTCTTTGCGAGCCGTTAGTCTCATCGAACCGCACATCCAGTCTCAACCACTTTATAGTGAAAGAGGTTGAAGACTCTATAGGAGTGCGAGTCCTTTCCGTATCCAAGCATAAAACCTTCATGTGCTTTCGGTGAAAATTTTGAAGTGTGATGTGGATCCTTGATCCAGCACCCGGCACCAAATACTTTGAAGTAACTGACATTTGGCTTCTTACCAGTGAGGAGCTCATAGGATGTTTTGTTCAGAAGCTTGTGAAGATAAACACAGTTGATGATATGGCATGTAGTATCAATGGCTTCAGGCCAGAACTTTCTTGGAGTCTTGTATTCATCGAGCATCGTCTGGGCCATCTCAATAAGTGTTCTATTCTTGCGTTCCACAACGCCATTCTGCTGCGGCGTGTAAGGAGCTAAGAACTCATGAGTGATGCCCAAAGTATCAAGATAAGTGTCGAGGCCAATGTTCTTGAATTCAATGCCATTGTCACTTCTGATGTGCTTGATCTTGACACCATAGTTGTTTATGGCTCGATTGGCGAAGCGTCTGAAGACATCCTGCACTTCAGTCTTGTAGATGATTATATGCACCCATGTATATCTTGAATAATCATCAACAATGATGAAGCCATAGAGACAAGCAGTAGTAGTAAGAGTTGAGTAGTGAGTGGGACCGAAGAGGTCCATGTGTAGCAATTCGAAGGGTTGAGTCGTTGTCATTATTGTCTTCGAGGGATGCTTGGCCCTCGTCATCTTTCCCGCTTCGCAGGCACCGCATAAGTGATCCTTCTTGAACTTGACACCCTTGATTCCTATGATATGCTTCTTCTTTGCAAGAGTGTGCAAGTTCCTCATGCCAGCGTGCCCTAGCCTCCGATGCCAGAGCCAGCATTCTGAAGCTTTTGCTAGAAGACATATGGCAAGCTGTGGTCCTGCTGAGAAATCTACCACGTACAAATCATCTTTCCGATACCCTTCAAAGACTAGAGACTTGTCAGATTCCATTAGAACAAGGCAACGATATTTTCCAAATATCACAATCATGTTTAAATCGCAAAGCATTGAGACATACATTAAGTTGAAACCAAGGGATTCAACAAGCATCACTTTATCCATGTGTTGATCCCTTGAGATTGCAACTCTACCTAGACCCAATACCTTGCTTTTACCAGTATCAGCAAATGTGATGTGACTCTTGTCAGATGGACGTAAAGTTGAGTCCATGAGAAGACTTCGCTTGCCAGTCATGTGATTAGTACACCCACTATCAATAATCCATTCTAAAGCAGCTGGTGTCATACCCTACAGTGCAGTTAGGGGGATAGGCTTCATGAAGAGAATTGTGAAGCATAAACATTTGACGAGCAAGTGGATTATGAAAGCTTAGATCGAGGTTAGGACTGATAGGGCAAGTAACGAGCGACTCAGGAACAAAAAACATAATAAGACCATTTGGGCATTTGATCTTGCGCCCTACAAGATGTTTAAGGTCCCCAACAATAGCTTCAGACGAATTTGATTTTCGGCTGGACACTCTCCCCTGCAAAAGAGAGTTAAGCTTTCTTAGCCACCCACATCTTCAAGGGTGGCTTCGAAGCAATGAGTCTAAGTGCAGCATCTAAGAACTTTGGCTTTGGAGCCCTAGCAAATAGTCTTGCAGGAGGACAATAGTACTCATAAGAATAAGCAGAGTAGTTCTTGGTCGTATGAACATGGCGGTTTGATGAAACACGCTCATATTCATAGGCCTGAGTATGGTTTCCCTGCAAAACATTTGTGTTAGTGCGACTCAGGTGAGTCCCCTGTCTGTATGAAGCCTTTGGACCATAAGAAGCCTGTGGTCTGGGGTTTGTCTTCTTCACTTGTGGTGTCATGACGACATTCATAGGAAGATTCTCCAAACACTTTTTCGGCACCCAGACTTTCTTCATTGGTGGCCCATACCTGTAGTTAGTACCAATATACCTGGCAAACACTTCACCTTTCTGATTCTTAAACAGTTTATAGTTTGCATCAATTCATCAATAACAATGGGATTAGCACTAGTGAAGCCAGATAGGGTGGATGGATCCATTGAAGGTTCCTTTTGCAGCAACCCATGTGGTTTTGGGGCACTGCTCAGGTTTCCAGTAAGAGCCATCGGCATTCATTTTCCTTTCGAACCCAACACCGTCTTTCCTAGGGTTTCGGTTCAGGATCTGCCTTTTGAGGACATCACATAGTGTCTGATGCCCTTTGAGAATTTTGTACATCCCTGTTTCAAGCAATGTCTTCAACCTAGCATTTTCATCAGCAATAGCAGTGGTATCCTCAGTAGAGGAGTTAGTTACCACATCAACAGTTGAAGACATTGCAATAGTAGCAACAGTAGAACATCCAGCAACAAAAGTAGCGTTGTCATGCTCAATGCATTTAAGACATGGTGGTTTAAATCCTTCCTAAGCGGAACTGATCTGTTTGGCGCGAAGTGACTCGTTTTCCTTTTGAAGATCTTCATGAGCCGCTCTCAATTTCTCAAGATCTTGCTTCCTTTGAAGATAATCATAGGAAAGCTTCTCATGAATTGTTGAGAGCGTTTCATGACGACTTTCAAGTTCCTCATACTTAATATGAAGATTTTTTATGTCTTCAGTTAAGGACTGAGATCGAGTCATTTCAGCGTCTAACAGGTCATCGCTTTGTCTAACAGTTTTTGAATATGTTCCATAGCTTTTTGTTGTTGAGTTGCGATTTTAGCAAGTGTTTTGTAGCTGGGTTTGGAACCACAACCAGAGTCATCTTCACTGGATGTTTAATAGTGAGTAGTGCGTGATTTTACTTTGGCACCGCGTGCCATGAAGCAGTAGGTGGAAGTGGAGTTGTCCTTGTCATTAGCATCGGCGTCGGTGATGAAGTAATTGTCTTCAATGTTGAAGATGGACTTGGCAACGTATGCTGTAGCCATACTTGCAACGCCAGAATCGGACTCCTCCTCAGACTCCATCTCCGCCTCCTCAGAAGCGGACTCCTCCTCTGAATCAATTTCCTTGCCAACAAACGCACGAGCCTTGCCAGATAAGCTCTTCTTGTGTGATGAAGACTTTGAGGAAGACTTGGAAGAAGACTTTGAGTATTTCTTCTTCTTCTTCTTGTCGTCAGAATCATATTCCTTGCTCTTCTTCTTCTTGTTGTTCTCATTGTCCCACTGCGGACACTCAGAGATGTAGTGACCAGGTTTCTTGCACTTATGACATGTTCTCTTCTTGTAGTCATCAGCAGAAGCTTCATCATTCCTTGAGCTGGATCGTGAGGACTTTCTGAAGCCTTTCTTCTTGGTGAATTTCTGAAACTTCTTCACAAGCATAGCAAGCTCCTTTCCAATGTCTTTAGGATCATCCGAAATGCAATCAGATTCTTCTTCAGATGAGGAAACAACTTTTGCCTTCAAAGCACGAGTTTGCCCATATTTGGGACCATAGATGTCTCTTTTCTCTGACAGCTGAAACTCATGTGTGTTGAGCCTTTCAAGTATGTCAGACGGATCGAGTGTCTTGAAGTCAGGGTGTTCTTGAATCATTAGGGGTAGGGTGTCAAACGAGCTATCAAGTGATCTCAGGAGTGTCTTGACGACTTCATGCTTGGTGATCTCAGTAGCGCCGAGGGCTTGAAGCTCATTTGTGATGTCAGTGAGTCGATCAAACATGAGCTGAACATTCTCATTGTCGTTTCTCTTGAAGCGGTTGAAGAGGTTGCGAAGGACACTGATTCTTTGATCTCTCTGGGTTGAGATGCCTTCGTTGACCTTGGAGAGCTAGTCCTAGACTAGCTTAGATGTTTCCAGAGCACTCACATGGCCATACTGCCCTTTGGTCAGATGACCACAAATGATGTTCTTGGCAGTGGAGTCCAGTTGAACAAACTTCTTGACATCAGCAACGATGACACCTTCACCAGCCTTGGGGACGCCATTCTTGACGACATACCAGAGGTCGACATCAATGGCTTCAAGATAAATGTGCATCTTATTCTTCAAGTAGGAATATTCAGTTCCATCGAAGACTGGGCATGCAGCGGAGACTTTGATTATCCCTGCAGTCGACATAGCTAAAACTCCAGGTGGTTAAACCGAATCACACAGAACAAGAGAGTACCTTGCTCTGATACCAATTGAAAGTGCTAGTGATCGACTAGAGGGGGGTGAATAGGCGATTTTTATAAAAGTCTTCAAAACATGGAAGTTTCGAAGACAAACGATAGAAACAAACCTATTACCATGCAGCGGAAGGTAGACTACACTAAGCAAGCCATAGTCAAGTATTCAATGAGATGAAAAGCACAAAGACTAATAACAGTTAGGAAGTATAGATCAGGATGGAAGATAGTATGAAGCCAATCAGAACAGCAGTCACGCAGTGAAGACAAATAGATAATGCAGACAGGCAATGACCAATCTGAAAGTAAAGAGATGGGAAGGATGGAACCAGTGGCTTGTTGAAGACAATGATTTGTTGGACCAGTTCCAGTTGCTGTGACAACTGTACATCTGGTTAGGGAGGCTGAGATTCAACTCAGAAGACCACGTCTTCACCTTATTCCCCTTGAGCTAAGGACACCCAGTCCTCGCCCAATCACTCTGGTAAGTCTTCAAGGAAGACTTCCAAACCTTCACAGACTTCGTTCACCGGCGATCCACAATGACTCTTGGATGCTCAGAACGCGACGCCTAACCGGCTGGAGGATTCACAGTCCTCAAGTGTAATAAGTCTTCAGATCACACAGACAGAAAGACTTCAGTGATGCCTAACACTCTTTGGCTCTGGGTGTTTAGGGCTTTGTCCTCCCAAGGAATTCTCTCTCAAAGGCTTCGAGGTGGGTTGCTCTCAAACGACAAAAGTCGTATACTAACTCTGAGCAGCCAACCGTTTATGGTTATAGGGGGCGGGCTATTTATAGCCACTAGGCAACCCAACCTGATTTGTCCGAAATGACCCTGGGTCACTAAGGAACTGACACGTGTTCCAACGGTCAGATTTCAAACACACACGGCAACTTTACTTGGGCTACAAGCAAAGCTGACTTATCCAGCTCTGGATAAGATTTGCTTTCATTGTCTTCGCTCGAAGACATAGAATTTTGGTTAAGCATCACTTCAGTCGTTCTGACTGGTTCACTTGGACCCCACTTAACAGTATGGTGGTTCCTATGACTCAACAAAGAAGAAAAGGATCGACGAAACAACTAAGTCTTCACGCTCCATAGTCTTCACGCGATGTCTTCTCTTGTCATAGTCTTCAATGTGAATGTCTTCACATACCACCTTTGACTTCAATGTCTTCATACATTTTTAGGGGTCATCTCTGGTAGGAAAACCGAATCAATGAGGGACTTCTACCTGTGTTATCCTGCAATTCTCACAAACACATTAGTCCCTCAACCAGGTTTGTCATCAATACTCCAAAACCAACTAGGGGTGGCACTAGATGCACTTATAGGCCGGTGCCCGGACTGAACAGAATTTTGGTTCATCGTTGGCATTAAAAGTTATTGCCGTGTCGCTCCAGGGATTTATTGCTGCAAGTTGGCAGACTTCGGCGAGGTCACGTAGTGTTCTCTTACGCCATTTGTTTGAAGCGAAAGTCTCGAAGACCGTCAGTACTCTAAGGTTGTCGTCTTCCGGAAAGTGTGGCTCTGAGGTATTTTTGGTGAGGATATCCTCGCCGTCTTGGCTACTTGCCGGAGTATCCAACATGCTCTAAGGCTGTGGGTTGGTTCGGTATCCGGTGTCTGATTCGTCCATTTTGCATTATGCTTTTATATCGATATTTATTGCATTATGGTCTGTTATTACACATTATGTCACAATACTTATGCCTATTCTATCTTATTTTACAAGGTTTACATGAAGAGGGGGAATGCCGGCAGCTGGAATTCTGGGCTGGAAAAGGAGCAAATATTAGAGACCTATTATGTACATCTCCAAAAGTCCTGAAACTCCACGGGAATTATTTTCAGAATATATAAAAAGTATTGGGTGAAAGAAGTACCAGAGGGGGGCCACCCACCGTCCACGAGGGTGGGTCGCGCCCTACCCCCTAGGCGCGCCCCCTGCCTCGTGGGCCCCCTGGTGGCCCTCTGATGCCCATCTTTGGCAATATGGAGTATTTCGTCGAGGAAAAAATCATAAGCAAGCTTACGGGATGAAACTCCGCCGCCACGAGGCGGAACCTTGGCGGAACCAATATAGGGCTCCAGCGGAGCTATTCTGCCGGGGAAACTTCCCTCCGGGAGGGGGAAATCATCACCATCGTCATCACCAACGATCCTCTCATCGGGAGGGGGTCAATCTCCATCAACATCTTCACCAGCACCATCTCATCTCAAACCCTAGTTCATCTCTTGTATCCAATCTTTGTATCCAAACCTCATATTGGTACCTGTGGGTTGCTAGTAGTGTTGATTACTCCTTGTAGTTGATGCTAGTTGGTTTACTTGGTGGAAGATCATATGTTCAGATTCATTATGCATATTAATACCCCTCTGATTATGAACATGAATATGCTTTGTGAGTAGTTACGTTTGTTTCTGAGGACATGAGAGAAGTCCTGCTATAAGTAGTCATGTGAATTTGGTATTCGTTCGATATTTTGATGAGATGTATGTTGTCATCCCTATAGTGGTGTCATGTGAACGTCGACTACATGACACTTCACCATCGTTTGGGCCTAGAGGGAGGCATTGGGAAGTAATAAGTAGATGATGGGTTGCTAGAGTGACAGAAGTTTAAACCCTAGTTTATGTGTTGCTTCGTAAGGGGCTGATTTGGATCCATATGTTTCATGCTATGGTTAAGTTTACCTTAATACTTCTGTTATAGTTGCAGATGCTTGCAATAGGGGTCATGTGACGCTCGGGTAATTAAGCTACAGTAACCCCCTCCTAATGATGCCACGTCACCTCGGTTACTATTGATAAAATCGCGTTGATTTGAAACCGATTAAAATTCAAATTCAAAATAAAGGCAAACAACAAAAGTTTTCAAATGTTAAAACTAAAATGTCCGGGTTGTGAAAAATATTGCATAGGTAGTTATGGTGAAGAACCCATATTTAAATAAAATATTTAAATGCACGATAGTAGATAAAACCGCGGCAAAACAATTATTTAAATGCCTTTAAATATTAAACAAATATTTAGAGTATTCCAAATAAATTGTAACTTGGAGGTCTAGCTCAGCGCACTGCCTAATATAGGTGTGCCATATTTCATGCTCAACTAAATTAGTTTAGTTTATAAAAGAAGGCAAAACAGTAAAGAAAATAAGAAACATCAAAGTATAAAAGGAAAAGGCCTAACTACTACTGTGTTAGTGGGCTCTAGTGGCACTTTGCACCTTGGCCCATCTAGCAACATTAGCCAGCCCAACCCAGCTGACATATCCTTCCACCTCCAGTTACAGGAACAGAGGAGCCGTGGCAGGCATCCATGGTGCCCTGGCCACATGTCGGCCATCCTCGGCACCCCCTGGCGGATAAAAGCGACGCCGTTGACCCCCGAGCAACCCTAGCCCCCAGTTCCCCCACTCCCTCGCTCGCCATCGCCATCTTGCTTGCGCCCGAGTACGTCGTCGCCATGGCCGAGCTCAACCGCATGGCTATCGTGCTCCCAGGCGCGTGATACGTTGTCAAGAAGCCTCCTCGTCATCGTCTCCTTCGTCTTCGTTGCTGGATCGAGGCCAACATGCCGCATCGCCGTTGCTGCGTCGGTCGTCTTCAACCTCGGTGCCGCGCCGTCCGCCGCCATCGTTCTGCGTCACCTCGTCCATCCCGGTCTCCCCAAGCACGCCACCGAGCTCTACTGTGAGCTCTGCTCCGTTTCCCCCTCTCCTCTTTTTGTTTCCTCTGCCGTATGCCCCCATCCCACCGCGAGGGCTGAGCTCCACTCGTTGTGCGCCTGGCTGCGTTCCCGTCGTGCCCTGCCTCACGCCCGCGCGCCCTCGTGTGGCCCTGCCGCTGCTGCTGCGCGCGCTCCATCCCCTGCCCGCGCCCTCGCCCTGCCAACCACGCGCTGGCTGCTACTTGTTTGCACTGCCGCCGCCCCTCCGACACACGCCGGCGCTGCGGTTGTTGCTCGTTGCACCCGGCTACTGCTCGGTGAGGCCGCCCCGGCCCGAGCTCAACCTACTGCTGCCACTACCTCCCTCTCCGCGTGCCCGCTGCCGTCCTCGTCCTGCTCGTGCCCGCGCCCGCCTTCCTCTGCGCCCGTATGCCCGCTCGCTCACTGCTGCTACTGCCTGTGCGGCCGCCGACGCTGCCGCAGCTGTGCTCGCCGGCGCCGGGCCGCGTCCGCTGCCACTTCCCGCCGCGCCCCGGCCCTAACTGCTGCCGCCCGCATGCTATCGCGCTGCGCTCAGGCCCCGCCTCCGCCTGCACGCGCCCTCCCGCGCTTGCCGTGCTTGCGCCACGCCGTTGCTCACCATTGCTCTGCATGTACTACTACTATGCTACTAGTTACTGTATGTGCTAGCTAGCTAGCTTTTCTAATTCTACATTGACTAACCCCCTAGGCAGCCCCTAATCAGTGACTAAACAACTGTTAACAGGAGTGAACATATTGTGGGCAGGTACTACACTTGACAAGCTCCAAGTTATCCCACTGGACCAAATTCAAATAAGGCACGGATTAAATCCTATGAAAATGACAAAAGTCTATATTCTGTTAACAGAAAAGACTGAAAACAAAGTTATTACGGTAGCTAATTTAGGGCAGAAAATAAATAGGATACATGGATCTAATAGAGATGCAATTGATACCATATTGTAGATCATAGAAAATTGATCAATATTGGTATAAGGCACTAACCCATAGGATAAATAGAACACTAGTTATAGCCTTTACAAAACAACTAAGTGATGTTTAAAACTGAGGACTTAGCCAATTTTCACAGATTTTAGAATATGTTTAAAACTTTGAAAAATCATATAAATTAATCCGTAACTCGGATGAAAAGGTTTTCTACATGAAAGTTGCTCAAAAAAATCCAATGAATCCGAATGTGTGGTCCGTTCATCTGTCACGTGCCCCTAGCATGCTGAACATGGAACATTCCCTCTTCGGTCATTTGTCTGACACAGGTCCAGAACCGGGAAAACATTCCCGGTTGAATCCCCCCTTCACCTATATCATGCAGCACTTCGTTAGGTTGACCCTAGTTCTGCTTTTCGTCATGTCATGCTTTATGATGCTTTGTTTGCTTTATATTTATTGTTTTTTCCCCCTCTTCTTTCTGGTAGACTCCGAGACCGCTGTTGGTACCCCCATCGACTACGTTGTTGACGACCCCTTCTTGCCAGAGCAACCAGGAAAGCCCCCCCTGATCACCAGATATTGCCTATTCTTCTCTCTACTGCTTGCATTAGAGTAGTGTAGCATGTTACTGCTTTCCGTTAATCCTATTCTGATGCATAGCCCGTCCTTGCTACTACTATTGTTACCTTTACCTGCAATCCTAAATGCTTAGTATAGGATGCTAGTATTTCATTAGTGGCCCTACATTCTTGTCCGTCTGCCATGCTATACTACCAGGCCGTGATCACTCGGGAGGTGATCACGGGTATATACTATACGTATTACACCTGATACATGTGGTGACTAAAGTCGGGTCGGCTCGTAGAGTACCCGCAAGTGATTCCGATGTGGAGGGCTGAAGGGGCAGGTGGTTCCATCCAGGTAGTGGTGGGCCTGAGTTCCCGACGGCCCCCGACTGTTACTTTGTGGCGAAGTGACAGGGCAGGTTGAGATCACCTAGGAGAGAGGTGGGCCTGGCCCTTGTCGGCGTCCGCGATTACTACAAAATAACACGCTTAACGAGATCTTGGTATTTGATCTGAGTCTGACCACTGGCCTATACGCACTAACCAACTACGCGGGAACAGTTATGGGCACTCGACGTCGTGGTATCAGCCGAAGCCTTATTGACGTCAGCGACTGAGCGGCGCGCGCAGAATTGGACTGGAACGCCTGCTCTTGTATTAGGGAGGCTAGGTCTGTTTCCGGTCGCCCTCGCAAGGTGCAGGTGTGCAATGGGCGATGGGCCCAGACTCCTGCGCCATATGATTTAGACCGTCGTGCTGACCTCTCTGGTGTGCCTTTGTAGGGTTGCGACGTGTTGATCTTCCGAGGCCGGGCATGACCCAGGAAAGTGTGTCTGACCAAAGGGGATCGAGCGTGTTGGGAAATGTGGTGCACCCCTGCAGGGAAGTTTATCTATTCGAATAGCCGTGTCCCTCGGTAAAAGGACGGCCCGGAGTTGTACCTTGACCTTATGACAACTAGAACCGGATACTTAATAAAATACACCATTCCAAGTGTCAGATACAACCCGGTAATCGCTCTCTCACAGGGCGACGAGGGGAGGATCGCCGCGTAGGATTATGCTATACGATGATACTTGGTGAACTTACCATCTACTCTCTTCTATATGCTTCAAGATGGAGGCAGCCAGAAGCGTAGTCTTTGATAGGACTAGCTATCCCCATCTTATTCTGGTATTTTGCAGTTCAGTCCACAAATACTACCCATTTCATTGATACCAATGCATATGTAGTGTAGATCCTTGCTTGCGAGTACTTTGGATGAGTACTCACGGTTGCTTTGCTATTTCTTTTTCCCCCTTTCCCGGTTATTGCGATCATATGATGGAGTCCAGGAGCCAGAGGATCCTGAGGATGATTCTACGTGGAGTTTGACTTCGACGAGTGATAACCCACAAGTATAGGGGATCGCAATAGTTTTCGATAAGTAAGAGTGTCGAACCCAACGAGGAGCTAAAGGTAGAACAAATATTCCCTCAAGTTCTATCGACCACCGATACAACTCTACGCACGCTTAACGTTCGCTTTACCTAGAACAAGTATGAAACTAGAAGTACTTTGTAGGTGTTGTTGGATAGGTTTGCAAGATAATAAAGAGTACTTAAATAAAAAGTAGGGGCTGTTTAGATAAAGAAACAATAAAGTAAATATAGCGAGTGTGGAAAAGTGGTGGTAGGAGTTGCGAAATTGCCCCTAAGCAATTGACTACTTTACTAGACCGATAGCAAGTATTATGTGGGAGAGGCCACTGCTAGCATGTCATCCCTGACTTGGAATTCTATGCACTTATGATTGGAACTATTAGCAAGCATCCGCAACTACTAATGTTCATTAAGGTAAAACCCAACCATAGCATTAAGATATATTGGCCCCCCTTCAATCCCGTATGCATCAATTTCTATGCTAGGTTGAAGCTTCTGTCACTCTTGCCCTCCAATACATAGTCCTATCAACATACAACTAACCCTAGGGTGTGATCCACGCGCACAATCATATGATGGGCACCAAAGGACAGCAACATAACCACAAGCAAATTAAATCAATCATAGCAATTCATTAACCACCGATAGGACAATGAAAATCTACTCAGACATCATAGGATGGCAACACATCATTGGATAATAATATGAAGCATAAAGCACCATGTTCAAGTAGAGGGTACAGTGGGTTGCGGGAGAGTGGACCGCTGTAGATAGAGGGGGGGAAGGTGATGGAGATGTTGGTGAAGATGGCGGAGGTGTTGGTGTAGATCGCGGTGATGATGACGGCCCCCGGTGGCACTCCGATGCCACCGGAAGCGAGGGGGAGAGAGCCCCCCTCCTTCTTCTGCTTCTTCTTCTTGCTTGACCTCCTCCCTAGATGGGAGAAGGGTTTCCCCTCTTGTCCATGGCCTCCATGGCAAGGGAGGGGCGAGAGCCCCTCCGAGATTGGATCCGTCTCTCTGTCTCTCTCTCTCTCTGTTTCTGCGTTCTCAGATTCTTCCCTTTTACCGTTTCTTATATTCCCGGAGATCCGTAACTCCGATTGGGCTGAAATTTTAACACGATCTCTATCCGGATATTAGCTTTCTTGCAGCGAAAGAAGGGCATCAACCGCCTTACGGGTGGCCCACGAGGGTCAGGGGTGCGCCCCCCTGCCTCGTGGCCACCTCGGGCATCGTCTCGCGTGGATTTTTCTTCCCCAAAATCATATATATTCCAAAAAAAATCTCCGTCAGTTTTTATCCCGTTTGGACTCAGTTTGATATGGATATTCTGCGAAACAAAAAACATGCAACAAACAGGAACTGGCACTGGGCACTGGATGAATATGTTAGTCCCAAAAATAGTATAAAAAGTTGCCAAAAGTATATGAAAGTTCAATAATATTGGCATGGAACAATCAAAAATTATAGATACGATGGAGACATATCAGCATCCCCAAGCTTAATTCCTGCTCGTCCTCGAGTAGGTAAATGATAAAAAAGATAATTTTTGATGTGGAATGCTACCTAGCATAATCTTGATCATGTAATCTAATCATGGCATGAATATTAAGACACGAGTGATTCAAAGCAATAGTCTATCATTTGACATAAAAATAATAATACTTCAAGCCTACTAATAAAGCAATCATGTCTTTTCAAAATAACATGGCCAAAGAAAGTTATCCGTACAAAATCATATAGTCTGGCTATGCTCCATCTTCACCACACAAAATATTCACATCATGCACAACCCCGATGACAAGCCAAGCAATTTTTTCATACTTTTGACGTTCTCAAACCTTTTCGACTTTCACGCAATACATGAGCATGAGCCATGGACATAGCACTATAGGTGGAATAGAATATGATGGTGGAGAAGACAAAAAAGGAGAAGACAGTCTCACATCAACTAGGCATATCAATGGGCTATGGAGATGCCTATCAATAGATATCAATGTGAGTGAGTAGGGATTGCCATGCAACGGATGCACTAGAGCTATAAGTGTAAGAAAGCTCCAACTGAAACTAAGTGAGTGTGCATCCAACTTGCTTACTCACGAAGACCTTGGGCATTTGAGGAAGCCCATCATCTGAATATACAAGCCAAGTTCTATAATGAAAATTCCCACTAGTATATGAAAGTGATAACTCAAGAGACTCTCTATATGAAGAACATGGTGCTACTTTGAAGCACAAGTGTGGAAAAAGGATAGTAGCACTGCCCCTTCTCTTGTTTTCTCTCATTTTTTTGTTTTTTTGGGCTTCTTTGGCCTCTTTTTTTATTTGGGCTTCTTTGGCCTCTTTTATTTTTTTGTAAAGTCCGGAGTCTCATCCCTACTTATGGGGGAATCATAGTCTCCATCATCCTTTCCTCACTGGGGAAATGCTCTAATAATGATGATCATCACACTTTTATTTACTTACAACTCAATGTCTAGAACAAAGTATGACTCTATATGGATGCCTCCGGCGGTGTACCGGGATGTGCAATGATCTAGCGTAGCAATGACATCAAAAAATGGACAAGCCATGAAAACATCATGCTAGCTATCTTACGATCATGCAAAGCAATATGACAATGAATGCTCAAGTCATGTATATGATGATGATGGAAGTTGCATGGCAATATAGTTCGGAATGGCTATGGAAATGCCATGATATGTAGGTATGGTTGCTGTTTTGAGGAAGATATATGGTGGGTTTAAGGTACCGGCGAAATTTGCGCGATTCTAGAGAGGCTAGCAACGGTGGAAGGGTGAGAGTGCGTATAATCCATGGACTCAACATTAGTCATAAAGAACTCACATACTTATTGAAAAAATCTATTAGTCATCGAAACAAAGTACTACGCGCATGCTCCTAGGGGGATAGATTGGTAGGAAAAGACCATCACTCGTCCCCGACCGCCACTCATAAGGAAGATAATCAATAAATAAATCGTGCTCCAACTTCGTTACATAACGGTTCACCATACGTGTATGCTACGGGAATCACAAACCTCAACACAAGTATTTCTACAATCCACAACTACCCACTAGCATGAGTTTAATATCACCATCTTTATATCGCAAAACTATTGCAAGGAATCAAACATATCATATTAGTGATCTACAAGTTTTATGTAGGATTTTATGACTAACCATGTGAATGGCCAGTTCCTGTCATCTCTCTAAATAGATATAAGTGAAGCAAGAGAGTTTAATTCTTTCTACAAAAGGTATGCCCATGCTCTAACAAATCTAAGTGAAGCAAAACAACATTCTATAAATGGCGGTTTTCTATGTAAAGAGAAACATGCAATCCAAACTTCAATAGATATAAGTGAAGCACATGAAGCATTCTATAAAGCCATACTCAAAAGATATAAGTGAAGTACATAGAGCATTCTATAAATCAACCAAGGACTACCTCATACCATCATGGTTCATAAAACTAAATGCAGAAGACGCTCCAAGATTGCACATATCGCATGAACGAAACGAATCCGAAAACATACCGATACTTGTTGAAGAAAGAGGGGATGCCTTCCGGGGCATCCCCAAGCTTAGACGCTTGAGTCTCATTGAATATTTACTTGGGGTGCCTCAGGCATCCCCAAGCTTGAGCTCTTGCCTCTCTTCCTTCTTCTCCCATCGAGACCTTCTCGATCATCGAACACTTCATCCACACAAAACTTCAACAGAAAACTCGGTAAGATCCGTTAGTATAATAAAGCAAATCACTACTCTAAGTACTGTTGCAAACCAATTCATATTTTGTTTTTGCATTGTGTCTACTGTAATATAACTTCTTCATGGCTTAATCCACTAATATAAATTGATAGTTTCATCAAAACAAGCAAACTATACATCAAAAACAGAATCTGTCTAAAATAGAACAGTCTGTAATAATCTAAACATTCACCATACTTATGATATTTTAAAAATTCTACCAAAATTAGGAACAATAAACAATTTTTATAGGAAGACAGTGCAAAAAGAATCATAACCATTTGACGTTCCGGCAAAAAATGTAAAATCACGCACTACAGCCAAAGTTTCTGTCCTGCACCGTACAAACCATCAAGCAAATGTAAACATCCTAAAGGCAAACCTTGGCACATTATTTTTATAATACAAAGGAATTTTACAATGGGATAATTATTTTTGTTGAAAAGTTTCTGTAATCAAGATTCACAAAGTTTCCATGAGCGTGAACAAAGTTCAAGGCTAGCTCCCACTTCAACAATGCTTGTCTTTCTCACTTTCGCTTTCCTTTTTGAAAAAGTTTTGGGTTCCCCTATTTATTTTTGTTCTTTTTAAACTATATAAAAGCACTCAACAGAAATAAATGACTCTCTGAAACTTCCGGGTTGTCTCCCTGGCAGCGCTTTCTTTAAAGCCATTAAGCTAGGCATATAGTGCTCAAGTAATGGATCCACCCGGATCCCAAGGTATATCAAAGCCAATTTTAATTAACAATGATTTGTAATTTAGTGGTGAGCAAAAGGTAACATATATCATGTAATGACGAAGTCTAACTCTCTTCCTATGCATCGGCATGTCATAAAAGAACAATTCATGCACACAAAGTAAAGGCCAATGCATAGTATAGACAGTTTCTTGCAATTTTATCATATTGGAAACATAGAGAGGTGGAGATATAGTTCCTCTCTCATAATAATTGCAAGTAGGAGCAGCAAGCACATGCATATTATATTCATCAAAATCATCATGTGCAACGGTAAAAGGCAACCCATCAATATAATCCTTAATAAGTGCAAACTTCTCCGATATAGTGTAGTCGGGAGAATTCAAAAAGATAATAGGACTATCATGCGTGGGTGCAATAGCAACAATTTCATGATTAACATAAGGAACTATAGCAAGTTCATCTCCATAAGCATAATTGATATTGACATCTTGGCCACAAGCATCATCAAAAAGGGATATTTCAAGAAAATCAACGGGATCATAACAATCATCATAGCAATCATCCTTCGGTAAGCACGAAGGGAAATTAAACAATGTATGAGTTGAAGAGTTACTCTCATTAGAAGGTGGGCACAGGTAGCTAATCCACTCTTCCTCCTTTTGTTCTTCGCTCTCCTCCTCATCTTTTTCATCCAATGAGCTCACAGTTTCATCAATTTCTTCTTCCATAGACTTTTGCAAAATATTAGTCTCTTCTTGGACAACGGAGACTTTCTCAATAAGCGCATTAATTTCGTAATTGTATTCATAATTCTCATAACAATATTTCAGGATAGCTAAATTTTTAGGTCTATAAACAGCATCATCAAAATCTTCAAACTCTTTAAACATAGATTCAATTTCATAAGCACCCATAAAAGCAACAAATTCTTCTATTTGTTCCACATCATAGTAATCATATATACCATTAGCATAAGAAGCTAAGGTTTTATTATCATTAAATTCACATCAAAAGGGAAGGCGTGGAGCCTTCACCTTAGAGCAACAAGTATAATCATATCTCAAGCATAGTTGCCTAGCATACCAATTCAATATATGAATTTGATCCCATAATAGTTTCCCTTTTTGTGTCAAGCGGTAATCCCTAAAGTATTCACATTGATTCAACGTTACTCCCATTACATAATTGAATGGGGTTTTCTCAGGATTATTAAAGTAGTACATAATATTTTTCACATAACCAGCATCGAGGGTTTTAGGAGGTTCCCAATCTACATGAGTAGCAAGTACACCTAATTTTTTGGTATTTCGTGTTCCATATCCATAACTAAAGATAGAGAACAACTAAGAACAGCAAATAAAAATTACTTAGTGATAAAGCAAACAAGCACACACGAGAATATTCACCCCACACTATTGCTCCTCGGCAACGGCGCCAGAAAAAGGTCTTGATAACCCACAAGTATAGGGGATTGCAATAGTTTTCGATAAGTGAGAGTATCGAACCCAATGAGGAGCTACAGGTAGAACAAATATTCCCTCAAGTTCTATTGACCACCGATACAACTCCATGCATGCTTAACGTTCGCTTTACCTAGAACAAGTATGAAACTAGAAGTACTTTGTAGGTGTTGTTGGATAGGTTTGCAAGATAATAAAGAGTGCGTAAATAAAAAGTAGGGGCTGTTTAGATAAAGAAACAATAAAGTAAATATAGCGAGTGTGGAAAAGTGGTGGTAGGAGTTGCGAAATTGCCCCTAAGCAATTGACTACTTTACTAGATCGATAGCAAATATTATGTGGGAGAGGCCACTGCTAGCATGTCATCCCTGACTTGGGATTCTATGCACTTATTATTGGAACTATTAGAAAGCATCTGCAACTACTAATGTTCATTAAGGTAAAACCCAACCATAGCATTAAGATATATTGGCCCCCCTTCAATCCCGTATGCATCAATTTCTATGCTAGGTTGAAGCTTCTATCACTCTTGCCCTCCAATACATAGTCCTATCAACATACAACTAACCCTAGGGTGTGATCCACACGCGCAATCATATGATGGGCACCAAAGGACAGCAACATAACCACAAGCAAATTAAATCAATCATAGAAATTCATCAACCACCGATCGGACAACGAAAATCTACTCAGACATCATAGGATGGCAACACATCATTGGATAATAATATGAAGCATAAAGCACCATGTTAAAGTAGAGGGTACAACGGGTTGCGGGAGAGTGGACCGCTGTAGATAGAGGGGGGAAGGTGATGGAGATGTTGGTGAAGATGGCGGAGGTGTTGGTGTAGATCGCGGTGATGATGATGGCCCTCGGTGGCACTCCGGTGCCACCGGAAGCGAGGGGGAGAGAGCCCTCCTCCTCCTCCTCCTCCTCCTCCTTCTTCTTCTTCCTTGACCTCCTCCCTAGATGGGAGAAGGGTTTCCCCTCTGGTCCATGGCCTCCATGGCAAGGGAGGGGCGAGAGCCCCTTCGAGATTGGATCTGTCTCTCTATCTCTCTCTTTGTTTCTGCGTTCTCAGATTCTTCCCTTTCACCGTTTCTTATATTCCCGGAGGTCCGTAACTCCGATTGGGCTGAAATTTTAACACGATCTCTGTCCGGATATTAGCTTTCTTGCGGCGAAATAAGGGCATCAACCGCCTTACGGGTGGCCCACGAGGGTCAGGGGCGTGCCCAGGGGGCAGGTGCGTCCCCCTGCCTCATGGCCACTTCGGGCACCGTCTCGCGTGGCTTTTTCTTCCCAAAAGTCATATATATTCCAAAAAAATCTCAGTCAGTTTTTATCCCGTTTGGACTCCATTTGATATGGATATTCCGCGAAACAAAAAACATGCAACAAAGAGGAACTGGCACTGGGCATTGGATCAATATGTTAGTCCCAAAAATAGTATAAAAAGTTGCCAAAAGTATATGAAAGTTCAATAATATTGGCATGGAACAATCAAAAATTATAGATACGATGGAGACGTATCAAGGAGTAGTTAGGAGGTCCCAGGCAGGAGGCCTCGCCTTTTTGATTGTTGCTACTTTTGTGCTAGCCTTCTTAAGGCAATCTTGTTTAACTTATGCCTGTACTCAGATATTGTTGCTTTCGCTGACTCTTGTCTCTTCGAGCATTTGTATTCGAGCCCTCGAGGCCTCTGGCTTGTAATATAAAGCTTGTATTATTTTAATTTGTGTCTAGAGTTGTGTTGTGATATCTTCCCATGAGTTCTTGATCTTGATTGTACATATTTGCGTGTATGATTAGTGTACGGTCAAATCGGGGGCATCACAAGTTGGTATCAGAGCCGACTACCTGTAGGAATCCCCCTTCCAAACTCCTTGGCCTAAGTTGAGTCTAGTCATTGTGAAACTTTTACTAACATAGCTGTGTGGCTTACGGGCCCATGTTGCCATTGGGTGGTAGTTGGATATTTTATTCCTTGTCTATACTCTGGGACTCTGATCTCTCTTCTATTCGGGTTAAAATGGTTTTACTAACTCTAACATTAGGATCTCGTGATCACATCCACCCGGGGAGCTCCTTACTACAGATGATCACCTGCTGCATCAGAAGATTGTGAAGATAGTCTCTGATGTTTTCCCGAGACCCTTGTGCCTTTAACCGTTGCAATTCCCTACCGCCGATAAATCCCTATGGATAAATACATACACCTGTCGTTCTTAATTTTATTCCCAGTTGGAGTTGTTATTACTAGATACCCCAAACTTCTCTCTATTGCTCCGAGAAAACCTTGTGCTTACTGCCTTGTAGTTTCTTGTCGCCTGAATACACCTACAAATTAATCCTCACACTTATCGAGGATTTGTTTCTCTGCAGTTGTTCATGTGTTCATAAAAGTCTACGAAATGCTATTCAATCTTCCGAAAATCCTCAGCAACCTATTGCTATTGAAATTCTTGCTTGCCTACATTATGATTAATCCCATAAGTTTGGTAATCATATTGGCATTCTTTGTCATTATCATTTTGAGTTTGTTGATTCAGTATGTTGTGAATGCTCGCAATCCTCAACCAGATCCTAGAATTCATCCTTCCGGCTCAGGCGCCATTTTGAGCATGAGCTGGTTCTCGATCAATCAACTGCCATCGATTGTACCCCTATGTCTATTCAAATTATCCATCCTTTATCAGAGCGTTTGCTTCTGATCCCTTGATTTGGAAATCTTAATTCCCCCTTGCATTTGAGCTTGAATTAGTCAGTTGTTTCTATAATCAGATCTCCTTGCATTCTTTCTTCTTCTGGTTGAGTACCGATACTCACATCAGATCCCTTATGGACCACCAGATCCTTTGTTGGATTTTGTCCAACACTGTCCTGCATATTCATTAACCTTGTGAGCCTTTCATCGGACACATAATGCCTTTGGTAAATTGTATCCCCTGCTTTTGTCAACCATGCTCTGCTCCCGAGCTTGAGTTATTCACTCCTGAAGTTTGTGGTATGTGTTCATAAGATGCCCCGATGGGTTAAACCTATGCCTTCCTTACTTTGTGTGAACCTGAAAGATTTCACGGGTCATACTTATCTGGTATTGCACTAGGTAAAACTTTCAACAACTAATGTCATTTTCAAAAAGCGAGAGGTGAATGGAAGGTTATACATTGAAGAAGTGGGAGTCGACCTTGAACTTTGTGTTCATGCCCATGGACGCGATGTATATCCTATCATGAAGCTTCTTGTAATAATAACTATTCCCTTGATATATTATCATTTGGTATCTGTGAATTGTGTCAGATTTCGGGTTCCGGTAGACCCTTGAGGTTCGAACACTGGGGTGCGCGCGGAGATTTTGCCTCCTACCTACCTGCACCCCTCCGCCTTGCTAGGATCTAAGCTAAAGAAAGAACAACACAAGAGACACAGGGTTTATACTAGTTCGGGCCACTGTTGTGGTGTAATACCCTACTCCAGTGTGAGGTGTGGTGGATTGCCTCTTGGGCTGATGATGATGAACAGTACAAGGAAGAACAGCCTCGCAAGGGTCTGTTCTTGGCTGGGGCGATGAACTACTGGGAGGAGCTCAGTCACCCTTCTCTCTCTCTCTCTCTATCTGATCTAAACCCTTCTCTCAAGAGCCTCCTTCTCCGAACCCCTCAGCTCTCTGTCCGTGTGTGTCTCCGTCTCCGTCTGTGTCTGTCTCCGTCTGTCTCCCTCCCCCCTCTTGTGGGTGGCTGATCCTATTTATAGACGCCCTAGTCCTCCTCCTAAATATTGAGCGAGAAGGGAGCCAACAATGGCGGGCTAATTTAAAGGGGGACAACTAGTATCAGCTATCCTGACAAAAGTAGTCTTCGCTTGCGCAAAGCTCTGGTGATGACGCCGTCTTGGGCTCCACGGTGACCTCCGTCTCGTAGTCCTCCTGGTCTTGGTCTTGTTGCACCTAAATGGCAACCTTTTCCTGATGCCTCGATACTCCGCGGCTGTGCTTGCCCCCTTTGCACCAAAGAGGAAGGGAGGACGCTGCGCGGGCTGACACCTACCAGGCGCCCTCGGTCGTCACGGCTTGCGTCACGGGCACCTCGTGAGGTACCCTGCCTTGATCTCTCCGCCTCCTCGTGAGCCAGCCTAATGAGGCCGTGCCTGAGGAAGCTCCGCCTCGTCCGCCCCGCGAGGCTTGGCCCCTCGCGAGGGTCTTGAGTTTGTGTTGGTGAAGATGGGCCGCGCTGGGCCCCCTTTTGAGCCACGCTGCAGGCCGCAGGCAGGCAAGTCTGGGGACCCCCATTTCCAGAACGCCGACAGTAGCCCCCGGGCCCAAGGCGCGCCCGGGCTTGGCTGTGCAAGGAGGCGTAAGGGCAAGAGCGAAGCACTGCGGGCCCTAACAGCCTGCGGCCTTGGGCGCCGCGTGGCGGTTGATGGGACGTGGGCGCCTTAGCAACCGCGCGAGTTGATTAAGGAGCGGCATCCACCTAGGCTTTTCTCCTTGCTTCCCCCGGTTGCTGCTCAGATCCCCTTTCTTGCGCCTCTCCTTCCTTCCTCCAAAATTTCCAGATCCGCTCCGACCGTGTGACCTAGGAAGCCATGGCGCCTCGTCAGCCCCCGGCCGTAGCTTGGTACTCGTCCACCCTGGACCCGCCGAACGTGTCGGAGGTGAGCCTTGCCCGGTTGCGCCGGATGGCGACGGCACGGGGCGTCAATGGGGCGAAGGTGTTTAAGGTCGGCTCCACCACCCCTGAGGGTCAAGGGAGCACCTTCTATCCACTCTTCGTAAGTGCCATTGCTGCTGGCCTGGTGCCTCCCTTCTCCGAGTTCTTCTTCTCTCTCCTCCGCCACTATAAGCTGCAAGCCCTGCATCTCCACCCCAATTCCGTCCTTCTCCTGGCAATCTTCGCCTATTATTGCGAGGCTCACGTAGGGGTGCAGCCCTCAGTGGCCTTGCTGCGCCACTACTTCTACCTCCGGACCTCTCGTGGTACTGCTTTCGCGTGCGCGAGCTTCGTCGCGTACGGTGGCACCATTGCCATCTCGAACCCCGGGAAAAGGATTGAGGGCTTTAGGAGCAAGTGGGTCTTGGTGGATGCTGGGCGCATCCACCCTCGGCTGATCTTGCCCACGGAGCAGCCCACGAGCTCCAGCAATTGGGGTCGAGCGGAGCTCACGGACCCCCGCACGAAGCTGATGTTGGAGAAGATAGATGCGGATCTGAGGCCGGCCAATATGGCGGCGGCGAAGCTGACCGGCGCGTCACTGCTGAGGGAATTCCTGGAGCACCAGCTGGCTCCGCTTCGGCAGTACTCACTTCCGATGTGCAGGCCCCGCCTGAGCCCGCGGCCTTAGCCGACGGAGATCTGGCTGCTGTCCTCCAATCTCTGGTCGGGGGAGATGTGGCGAGGTCGACGGGCGCCCCTACGCCCTTGTTCCTCCGCGACGACTGGGAGCAGGTAGTGGAGTCCATGCCCGTCTTCAACGGGGATGGGCCCGTGCCCATGGAAACTCCCGAGGAACCGGTGGACGTGCCCTCCGATGACTCCAGCGAAGAGGAGGAAGGAGGGGAGAGGGGAAAAGGGCCTGACTCCGAGGCGACTGACGGAGAGTCGAGGGCTCCCCTCCCCCAGCGCAGGTCCTGCGTTCTCCGCCTCTCTCCGAGCGATGACGACGAGGATGACGACGAAGACGACGACGAGCAGGACGGCGGGGGCTCACCCCCGATCCCGAAGAAGGACAGGACCGGGCTGATCTCCCGAGGGTCTGCCCCGGCCCCGGGGCGGACCACAGATGAACCTTCCGCCTCCAAGCTTCCCGAGGTTGACCCCTCCATCTGGCTTTCGGGCTTCAAATTTGGCCGGAGGCCGCTTGAGCTCGCTGGCGACGACCCGTAAGCATTCGATTCCTGTCTTTATCTCTTTCTCTGCTTCTGAGGCTTGACGTCCGCATCTCTTCGATAGGCTGGCGCCCGCAGCAAAGAAGCCGAAGGGGGCTCCCGAGGTTCCACCCGTGGCAGCGCCTCTGCCTGCGAAGGAGGGTGACTGCGATGCACAGGCTTCTCCTGCCCGGTCGTCCTCGCGAGGCCTGGCTGAGCCGGCTGGGGCGAGCTCAGCCCCCATGGCCCAAGTGGCTCCCGAGGTGCTCTCGCCTGCCGCCGCCACCACAGCTATCGGGGCGCGGCAGACTCTGCCTCAGGATGCTGTGGCCGCGCTGCCGCCTTCTCCTCCTACTCCACCGGCTGCTGTCTCTCAGACTCCTTCTGCCGTTCTGGATCATGCTGTTGCTGAGCTGGACCGACTGCGGCAGGATCTTCTTAGCGCCGACCCCCTCTTGGTGGCCGGGCGCTTGGAGCTGGCTTCAGGATGGATTCGTTCCGACGCTTCGATTCAGGCGGCGCTGGTCCAGGCCTCGACGGTATGCGACGAGGAGAAGCAAGCCGTCCTTGAGGCGAAGACTGCCCGTGACGCAGCCCTGAGGGTGGTGGTCGACGTCCGTGGGCATTGCAAGGCGCTGGAGGGCAAGCTGCAAGATTTGCAGGACCAGCTCGCGAACGAGGTCCGCCTTCGCCAAGAGCAGGAAGAAGGCGTGAAGGCTCACGAGGCGGCTCTCAAGGAGAGGGAGGTCAAGCTCAAGAAACGCCGCGACGGCCTAGGCGCGTTGGAGCAGGAGTTGGGGGCGAGGAAGGCCAAGCTGAACGACGAGGCCCTGGTTCTTGCCGAGGACCGCATGGCCTTCATGGAGATGGAGGCGAGGGCTCGCTCCTCACTGAGGATGCTTTACGACAGCAGCCTGGAGAGCCCACTGGCTGGCGCCAAGAACGGCCCCGCCAAGCTGCTTCCCTTCCTGGTTCACGCTCTTGAAGATGTCGCCCTTGGCCTTGGCCCCACGGCCGAGGCCGAGGCGCGTGTCCTGTCTTCTGCAGCACTGATGCGGGTCCTCACCCACATCTACCTTCACGATCCCGCTGTCAACCTCGACAGCCTGCTGGAGCCGGTGAGCAGCGAGCGTGCCGCTGCCGCTGCCGAGGCCGTGAAGGGTCGCGCAGAGGCCCTGCTGGGGAAGTTCCGGGCCTTCAGCACCAAGCCGAAGCAAGGCGCTGCCGACTCCACTGCTCCGTGAGGCGTACCCGATCCGCGCTGCTCCACCGCCGACAAGTGACTCCGTCGCGGCTCCTGTCCTGTCTTTAATTCCTGCACATGTATCATGCCTCGGGGAGGCATTTAAACTTGCATTTGGCATTGAGATAACAGTGTGGACTGTAATATTTGCTTTTGAATTCCTTGAAATTTGCGCCTTTCCTTCCTACTTGCTTATGTTCTACGCCGGCAGAGCCCGGCCCCGCGCATGCCTCACCCAGCGTTGGTCCCGACCGGAAACCAGGACGGGGCCAAGGAGTGAGGGGCCACGTGACAAGTTAGGCTCCTGAGTCGCGATGCTCAGGAGTCCCCCTTGGCGCACGAACAACAAGTAGGGAGGTGTGATGCGGGTGGATCTACCGTTCTACGTCTGCAGAGCCCGGTCACGAGCGTGCCTCACCCAGCATTGGTCCCGACCGGAAACCAGGACGGGGCCACGGAGTGAGGGGCTACGTGACCAGTTAGGCTCCTGAGTCGCGATGCTCAGGAGTCCCCCTTGACGCTCAAACGGCCATCGTACCTTGGCTCCGCTCGGGGAGAGACGCGCGACGAACCAGGCCCGAGGCGACCTGGCTGGGCGGCGTGTGTCTGGGTGTGACCCAGGCGCAGCCCCCGTGCCCAGCCCCCTCGCGCGGCACTCCCAAGGGGAGGCATTACGATGAGGCTAGACACTGAGCTCTGGGCTCCCTGAGGTTGATGCGGCCCCGGGGCCGCTTTCAGTTGTTTATCACCAGCGCGGAGCATAGTGCTATCGTATGTGTATGGGCATAGCCGCTCCTCGGCAGTGTCGTCAGCCAGCACGGAGCATGGTGCTTCCACTGGTACGTGGGAGGGGGGCCCCCTCCGGGAGGAGCCCTCGGGGCGTGTACAGCCCCGCCCTAACACGTGGCTGGCACGGTAGGGCCTGGCGAGGTGTATCTGGGCACCCGTGAGCCAGCGCGGGACTCACGGGGCCCTACCTCTAGGCGGGTTGCGCCTGGCACTGGGCCTTATCTTGTGATGTGTCCCTGCAAATTTGGTTAGATGTCGGCACTCTACGTCCTCGGGTCCCGACCCTCGAGCTGGTCTCAGCCATCGGTGGTATGCCAGGTCGCGATGCCATGGACAAGGCCAGAGGGTGAGGGCTGGAGAGCCAGTAAGAGTCCTGAGTCGTGATGCTCAAGTACCCCCCCTTAACGTGCAAGTGGTCGGCATGGAGAAGAAGAGGTGTTGTGGACCGACATCAAATAATCAAGCATGGCGGGTCTAACGCATAATCGGAGATAAACGCAAATGGGATACATGCCACTGGGCTTGGCCCGAGCGGCTTGGGGATCATGCAGCCCGAGGGGCGCCCCCAACAAGGTAAGCTAACAACATGGAATAAAAAAAAGGACATAAGCCGCAGGGACGGACCCACGCGGCCTGGGAATAATGCAGCCCTGGGGGGCGCTCCCAGCTGGAAGTAAAACTAGAAAGATGTCACCTGATGATGCTGAGGACGAAGGAGCGTTGATGTAGCAGGCTCGGTGGGCTACGGGAGCCGATCCTCACGAGCCCCCAGGCCCAGGGGCCTCGAGAGGCTCTGGAGGCGTTGGAGGCTCCTTGCGGGCCATCTCCACCCCTGCCAGGGCAGCGGAACGCCTGGCCTCTCGTGCCTCCGTGATGCCCCTCATGAGGCGCTAGTACGCGTCAGCCGCGCTCGGCAAGCCGTAAGGCATGCGAACGTAGCTGTGGGGTGGGCCTCCGCAGCGCCCCACTCGCGAGGGCCAGAGGCGCTCCAGAGAGGCGACTCGGTTGAGCCCTGGTATGTCGATGCAGACGCGCAGCCCACCATCCTCGCCTGGATGGGGGGCCACTACTAGTAGGCGGCGGCCGCCTTTCATGACTCTTGACTCATGTAGCTCCTGAATGGCATTGCTGACGAACTCCTGAGGGTCTGGATCTCCTTGCCTTGCTCCTTCTCGAGGGAAACGTGCTTCGAAACACGCCTCCATGTGGTGCCCAAGCGCCTCCCTCGTGACCCTAGCTAGGTCGGTGGCCCTCCAGGGGAGAGCCCCCGAGCCCTGCCTGAGGAGGGCGCAGGGCGCGCTTTCCTATGCGATGGAAGGAGGTTCCCCCTGGGTAGGCACGGGCCCAGAGGGGCCTGCCTCATGAGTGGTCGGGCCGGACGATGTCTTCTTCTTCTTGGGGGCGGTCTCGGGAGGCCTCCTGCTTCCATGATCCGGGTCTTCCAGTGACGCAGCCTGAAAGGCTCGTTCCAGGGAACACACCGCGTCCCTCTCTTCACAGGGCACCGTGATGACTCCGCCGCTTCCTGGCATCTTGAGGTCGTTGTAGCCGTGGTGAGTTACGGCCATGAACTTGGCCAGCGCTGGGTACCCAAGGATGGCGTTGTATGGCAGGAGAATGTGAGCGACGTCGAAGTCGATGAGCTCGGTGCGGTAGTTGTCGCGTGCGCCGAAGGTGACAGGGAGGCGGACCTGCCCAATCGGGACCGTGGAGCCGTCGGTGATACCGGAGAAAGGCTTGGTTGGCTGAAGCTGGCTGTAGGGCACTTGGAGGTTGTTGAATGTTTCCACCGACAGGAAGTTGAGCCCTGCCCCGCCATCGATGAGGGTCTTGGTGACCACCACGTTGTTGATGATTGGGGAACAAAGCATCGAGAGGACTCCGGCTGTAGCCGCACACTTGAGCTGATCTGCTGAACTGAACGTGATGGCGCACGCCGACCACCTGAGAGGGCACGTGGCTTCGAGCCTGGGGAGGACTGCGTTCACTTCGTGGGCGAACTGCTCGCTGAGAGGCTGGGGCTTGTGCCCCGCCCAGGATGCAGGCGATCGCGCGCGGCTCCTGGAAGCCCCCAGCCCCCTCGTCCTGGTGGCGGTCCTCGTTTCTCCTTGGCTGCAGCGACAACGGTGGGAGGCCTGCGTTGCCTTGCCGGCGATCCTCGCGAGGCTGACCCCTCCAGTCTCCCTCGCGAGGCTGATCCCTCCAGCCTCCCTCGCGAGGCGGGTCTTGCCAGCGATCCTCACGAGGTTGATCGCGCCACCCTTGGCGCGGGCCGCGGTCTTCCCAGCGTCCTGCGTTCCTTCCTCCTCCTCGGCCGTAGCCCCGGTCACTGTGGTCAGGGCGACGGCCGATCCTTCCTTCTCGCACGGCTCGGAGCTCTT
Organism: Triticum dicoccoides; assembly: GCF_002162155.2. NCBI lineage: Eukaryota > Viridiplantae > Streptophyta > Magnoliopsida > Poales > Poaceae > Triticum > Triticum dicoccoides. Next base: position 448,874,218 of record NC_041384.1, read on the forward strand.
GACATTCGTTGGTGTTGTGGGTGTGGAGGTCGTGGTACACAAAATACCAGCTTCCCTTGGAAGGTTCGGGCTGATCTCTGCCTCGCTTGGTGTCTGGTTCTGCCGCGAGCACGGCAGCCCCCTTGCGCTTCACATCCTTGGCCTTGGGCTTCTTCTCTTCTGGGTCCGTGGCAGGCAGCTCGAGGAGGGAGAGACGCCCTTCCTCGGCCCTGGCGCACTTGGTTGCCAGGTCGAACAGCTCCAAGGAAGTGCTCAGGTCTTCATGCATCGCCAGCTCCTCCTTCATCTTGACGTCGCGCACGCCGTCGGAGAAGGCCGAGATGATGGCCTCCTCGGTCACCTTGGGAATCTTGAGGCGCGCGTTGTTGAAGCGCTGGATGTACTTCTGCAGGGTCTCCCCGGGCTGTTGCTTGATGCGGCGCATGTCGCTCACGGCGGGTGGACGATCGCGAGTGCCCTGGAAGTTAGCGATGAAGCGGGTGCGCATCTCGTCCCAGGAGGAGATTGTGCCTGGAGCCAGGTTCAGGAGCCAGGTGCGGGCCCCGTCCTTGAGTGCCATGGGGAACCAGTTCGCCATGACCTTCTCGTCTCCGTTGGCAGCTTTGATGCCCAGCTCGTAGAGCTGGAGGAACTCCGCAGGGCCAGCCGTGCCGTCGTAGCGAGGAGGCAAGTCCGGCTTGAACTCGCCGGGCCACGCGACGCTGCGTAACTCGGCAGTGAAGGCGCGGCAGCCTGCTGTGGCCACGGGAGGTCTTGGATGACGGGGAGCTTGGTCTTGCATGTCCCCATGCGCTGCAGCTGGGAGCAGCGCGGGGTCTGGACGCGCGGGAGCCGGAGCATGGTCGCAACGTGCTGGAGCAGGGAGCGCCCTGGCAGCTTCTTGCGGGCGAGGGACTTCTTGACAGCTCTGCTCTTGCCGTGCTGGCACCTGACGGAGCAGGTTCCGCCCAGGGGCCATGCGCCTCAGAGCCATGGCGCCGTCCTGAGGAGGAGGCGGTCGGGGCGCCGCCGGAGCTTCATCGCCCGCGCGGGGCGGGGTGTGGTGTAGCGGAACGGACGGCGCAGGAGAGCCCCCAGCGGCGCGGACGAGCTCGGCAACACGGTCGAGCCATTCTTCATAGACGTCGTCGACGAGACGGTAGCGCAGGAGCTCGTTTGCCACGATAAGTGCAGCCCGAGCCTCCATGGGCGCGCGGAGTGTGCGGGACGAAGAACCAGCTGGGGTGTGCAAGGGAGTTGCGGTGCGGCCGTCTTGCTGCACAGACGGATGCTGGGAAGATGCTTGCTACTTGTCCCCCGCCGGGCCGGTGGCGGCATTGACGGCAGGTGACGGGGAACGGCGAGGACGCCCGCTGGCTGGGGCCGTTTGGGCGACGTGGGAAGCGAGCACGGCCCGGCGCTCAGCGCGGGCCCGACGAGCGTCAGACATGGGCGTGATGGTCGGAGGAGAACGGGGTGGTGGAAGACGAATCCCGGCGCACCCCTACCCGGCGCGCCAAATGTCGGATTTCGGGTTCCGGCAGACCCTTGAGGTTCGAACACTGGGGTGCGCGCGGAGATTTCGCCTCCTACCTACCTGCACCCCTCCGCCTTGCTAGGATCTAAGCTAAAGAAAGAACAACACAAGAGACACAGGGTTTATACTGGTTCGGGCCACCGTTGTGGTGTAATACCCTACTCCAGTGTGAGGTGTGGTGGATTGCCTCTTGGGCTGATGATGATGAACAATACAAGGAAGAACAGCCTCGCGAGGGTCTGTTCTTGGCTGGGGCGATGAACTGCTGGGAGGAGCTCTGTCACCCTTCTCTCTCTCTCTATCTGATCTAAACCCCTCTCTCAAGAGCCTCCTTCTCCGAACCCCTCAGCTCTCTGTCCGTGTGTGTCTCCGTCTCCGTCTGTGTCTGTCTCCGTCTGTATCCCTCCCCCCTCTTGCGGGTGGCTGATCCTATTTATAGATGCCCTGGTCCTCCTCCCAAATATCGAGCGGGAAGAGAGCCAACAATGGCGGGCTAATTTAAAGGGGGACAGCTAGTATCAGCTATCCTGACAAAAGTAGTCTTCGCCTGCGCAAAACTCTGGTGATGACGCCGTCTTGGGCTCCACGGTGACCTCCATCTCGTAGTCCTCCTGGTCTTGGTCTTGTTGCACCGAAATTGCAACCTTTGCCTGATGCCTCGGTACTCCGCGGCTGCGCTTGCCCCCTTTGCACCAAAGAGGAAGGGAGGACGCTGCGCGGGCTGGCACCCGCCTGGCGCCCTCGGTCGTCACGGCTTGCGTCACGGGCACCTCATGAGGTACCCTGCCTTGATCTCTCCGCCTCCTCGTGAGCCAGCCTGAGGAGGTCGTGCCTGAGGAAGCTCCGCGTCGTCCGCCCCGCGAGGCTTGGCCCCTCGCGAGGGTCTTGAGTTTGTGTTGGTGAAGATGGGCCACGCTGGGCCCCCTTTTGAGCCACGCCGCAGGCAGGCAAGTCTGGGGACCCCCGTTGCCAGAACGCGACAGTAGCCCCTGGGCCCAAGGCGCGCCTGGACTTGGCCGTGCAGGGAGGCGGAAGGGCAAGAGCGAAGCGCTGCGGGCCCTAACAGCCTGCGGCCTTGGGCGCCGTGTGGCGGTTGATGGGACGTGGGCGCCTCAGCAACCGCGTGAGTTGATTAAGGAGCGGCATCCACCTAGGCTTTGCTCCTTGCTTCCCCCGGTTGCTGCTCAGATCCCCTTCCTTGCGCCTCTCCTTCCTTTCTCCAAAATTTCCAGATCCGCTCCGACCGTGTGACCTAGGAAGCCATGGCGCCTCGTCAGCCCCCGGCCGTAGCTTGGTACTCGTCCGCCCTGGACTCGCCGAACGTGTCGGAGGCGAGCCTTGCCCGATTGCACCGGATGGCGACGGCGCGGGGCGTCAACAGGGCGAAGGTGTGCCTGAGGAAGCTCCGCGTCGTCCGCCCCGCGAGGCTTGGCCCCTCGCGAGGGTCTTGAGTTTGTGTTGGTGAAGATGGGCCGCACTGGGCCCCCTTTTGAGCCACGCCGCAGGCAGGCAAGTCTGGGGACCCCCGTTCCCAGAACGCCGACAGTAGCCCCCGGGCCCAAGGCGCGCCCGGGCTTGGCCGTGCAGGGAGGCGGAAGGGCAAGAGCGAAGCGCTGCGGGCCCTAACAGCCTGCGGCCTTGGGCGTCGTGTGGCGGTTGATGGGACGTGGGCGCCTCAGCAACTGCGCGAGTTGATTAAGGAGCGGCATCCACCTAGGCTTTGCTCCTTGCTTCCCCCGGTTGCTGCTCAGATCCCCTTTCTTGCACCTCTCCTTCCTTCCTCCAAAATTTCCAGATCCGCTCCGACCGTGTGACCTAGGAAGCCATGGCGCCTCGTCAGCCTCCGGCCGTAGCTTGGTACTCGTCCGCCCTGGACCCGCCGAACGTGTCGGAGGCGAGCCTTGCCTGGTTGCACCGGATGGCGACGGCATGGGGCGTCAACAGGGCGAAGGTGTTTAAGGTCAGTTCCGCCACCCCTGAGGGTCAAGGGAGCACCTTCTATCCACTCTTCGTAAGTGCCATTGCTGCTGGCCTGGTGCCTCCCTTCTCCGAGTTCTTCTTCTCTGTCCTCCGCCACTATAAGCTGCAAGCCCTGCATCTCCACCCCAATTTCGTCCTTCTCCTGGCAATCTTCGCCTATTATTGCGAGGCTCACGTACGGGTGCAGCCCTCAGTGGCCTTGCTGCGCCACTACTTCTACCTCCGGACCTCTCGTGGTACTGCTTCCGCGTGCGCGAGCTTCGTCGCGTACGATGGCGCCATTGCCATCTCGAATCCAGGGAAAAGGATTGAGGGCTTCAGGAGCAAGTGGGTCTTGGTGGATGCTAGGCGCATCCACCCTCGGCTGATCTTGCCCATGGAGCAGCCCACAAGCTCCAGCAATTGGGGTCGAGCGGAGCTCACGGACCCCCGCGCGAAGCTGATGTTGGAGTAGATGGACGCAGATCTGAGGCCGGCCAATATGGCCGCGGCGAAGCTAACCGGCGCGTCGCTGCTGAGGGAATTCCTGGAGCACCAGCTGGCTCCGCTTCGGCAGTACTCACTTCTGATGTGGAGGCCCCGCCCGAGCCCCGCGGCCTTAGCCGATGGAGATCTGGCTGCTGTCCTCCAATCTCTGGTCGGGGGCGATGTGGCGAGGTTGGCGGGCGCCCCTACGCCCTTGTTCCTCCGCGACGACTGGGAGCAGGTAGTGGAGTCCATGCCCATCTTCAACGGGGATGGGCCCGTGCCCATGGAAACTCCCGAGGAACCGGTGGACGTGCCCTCCGACGACTCCAGCGAAGAGGAGGAAGGAGGGGAGCGAGGAAAAGGGCCTGACTCCGAGGTGACTGATGGAGAGTCGAGGGCTCCCCTCCCCCGGCGCAGGTCCCGCATTCTCCGCCTCTCTCTGAGCGACGACGACAAGGATGACGACGAAGACGACGACGAGCAGGACGGCGGGGGCTCACCCCCGATCCCGAAGAAGGACAGGACCGGGCTGATCTCCCGAGGGTCTGCCCCGGCCCCGGGGCGGACCGCAGATGAACCTTCCGCCTCCCCGGGCTGTTGCTTGATGCGGCACATGTCGCTCACGGCGGGTGGCCGGTCGCGAGTGCCCTGGAAGTTGGCGATGAAGCGGGTGCGCATCTCGTCCCAGGAGGAGATTATGCCTGGAGCCAGGTTCAGGAGCCAGGTGCGGGCCCGGTCCTTGAGTGCCATGGGGAACCAGTTCGCCATGACCTTCTTGTCTCCATTGGCAGCTTCGATGCCCAGCTCGTAGAGCTGGAGGAACTCCACAGGGTCAGCCATGCCGTCGTAGCGAGGAGGCAAGTCCGGCTTGAACTTGCCGGGCCACGCGACGTTGCGTAGCTCGGCGGTGAAGGCACGGCAGCCTGCTGTGGCCACGGGAGGTCTTGGATGACGGGGAGCTTGGTCTTGCATGTCCCCACGCACTGTAGCTGGGAGCAGCGCGGGGTCTTGACGCGCGGGAGCCGGAGCATGGTCACGATGTGTTGGAGCAGGGAGCACCCTGGCAGCTTCTTGCGGGCGAGGGACTTCTTGACATCTCTACTCTTGCCGCGCTGGCACCTGATGGAGCAGGTTCCGCCCAGGGGCCACGCGCCTTGGAGCCATGGCGCCGTCCTGAGGAGGAGGCGGCCGGGGCGCCGCCGGAGCTTCATCACCTGCGCGGGGCGGGGTGCGGTGCAGCGGAACGGACGGCGCAGGAGAGCCCCCAGCGGCGCGGACGAGCTTGGCGACGCGGTCGAGCCATTCTTCATAGACGTCGTCGACGGGACGGTAGCGCAGGAGCTTGTTTGCCGCGGTGAGTGCATCCCGAGCCTCCATGGGCGCGCGGAGCGCGCGGGACGAAGAACCAGCTGGGGTGAGCGAGGGAGTTGCGGTGCGGCCGTCTTGCCGCATGGACGGATGCTGGGACGATGCTTGCTGCTCGTCCCCCGCCGGGTTGGTGGCGGCGTTGACGGCAGGTGACGGGAAACGGCGAGGACGCCCGCCGACTGGGGCCGTCTGGGCGACGCGGGAAGCGAGCACGGCCCGGTGCTCGGCGCGGGCCCGACGAGCGTCAGACATGGGCGTGATGGTCGGAGGAGAACGGGGTGGTGGAAGACGAATCCCGGCGCACCCCTACCTGGCGCGCCAAATGTCGGATTTCGGGTTCCGGCAGACCCTTGAGGTTCGAACACTGGGGTGCGCGCGGAGATTTCGCCTCCTACCTACCTGCACCCCTCCGCCTTGCTAGGATCTAAGCTAAAGAAAGAACAACACAAGAGACACAAGGTTTATACTGGTTCGGGCCACCGTTGTCGTGTAATAACCTACTCCAGTGTGAGGTGTGGTGGATTGCCTCTTGGGCTGATGATGATGAACAATACAAGGAAGAACAGCCTCGCGAGGGTCTGTTCTTGGCTGGGGCGATGAACTGCTGGGAGGAGCTCAGTCACCCTTCTCTCTCTCTCTCTCTCTATCTGATCTAAACCCCTCTCTCAAGAGCTTCCTTCTCCGAACCCCTCAGCTCTCTGTCCGTGTGTGTCTCCGTCTCCGTCTGTGTCTGTCTCCGTCTGTCTCCCTCCCCCCTCTTGCGGGTGGCTAATCCTATTTATAGATGCCCTGGTCCTCCTTCCAAATATCGAGCGGGAAGGGAGCCAACAATGGCGGGCTAATTTAAAGGGGGACAGCTAGTATCAGCTATCCTGACAAAAGTAGTCTTCGCCCGCGCAAAGCTCTGGTGATGACACCGTCTTGGGCTCCACGGTGACCTCCGTCTCGTAGTCCTTCTGGTCTTGGTCTTGTTGCACCGAAATGGCAACCTTTGCCTGATGCCTCGGTACTCCGCGGCTGCGCTTGCCCCCTTTGCACCAAAGAGGAAGGGAGGACGCTGCGCGGGCTGGCACCCGCCTGGCGCCCTTGGTCGTCACGGCTTGCGTCACGGGCACCTCGTGAGGTACCCCGCCTTGATCTCTCCGCCTCCTCGTGAGCCAGCCTGACGAGGCCATGCCTGAGGAAGCTCCACGTCGTTCGCGCCGTGAGGCTTGGCCCCTCGCGAGGGTCTTGAGTTTGTGTTGGTGAAGATGGGCCGCGCTAGGCGCCCTTTTGAGCCATGCCGCAGGCCGCAGGCAGGCAAGTCTGGGGACCCTCGTACCCAGGACGCCGACAAATTGATCCTTTGGAATCATGGTTCCGATCATATTTTCTCCTTGATTCCATTTCTCCGACAAGTTAAAGCACTTGTCTTCTGTAGATCAATACACCTCTGCGACCTCTATTATGTTCTACCTTCGAGTATTACCCCGTGGTATCTCGATAATATCACAGAACCATATTACTTCTTATGAGTTCTTCTTCAAGTATTATTTCTCATCGATTCCAATTTTTTTCCAGGGTCTGAGTTGTTAGACACTCAGGGACACCGATAGTGAATCGAGTCTGTAATCCAATTCATTGACTCTAAGTAATTTTCGTTGCTTATGAGTTTAATAATCCTTCAAGTCATTTCTAGCCTAATCAGCTATATCATTATCATGCTAAATTTTAATTGTGCTACCAGGACCTTCTCGGAGCAAAATTTTCGACGATGAGCTAATCTTACATTGATCTTCCTCGTCATATCATTTCTCCTTGAACATCAAACTTGATTTCGAGTTTGTGTCGTACCCTCGGTTCCCCTATCCTTTCGCTTCATCATCTTTTGACTCGATGGCATCACTGACCGATTACATCTTCATGAAATCTCTCGACAACTGTATCATGATCATCATCAACATTCGGAGCTATTCCAAGATATATATCAAAATCTTGATGAGAAATGCCATCCTTGTCACTCAATGATTTGTGTTATCATCGACCACTTTATCACCTTCCGTTCAACACAAACTTGTTCGTGTTTTGTGTTATACCTTTGAGATCCTTGCTACCCAGCATTTGTTCTTCTTTACCTTGGAAGTATTACCATCTTTTATGTCAAGAAAGTCGTGAGAGTTTCACCACCTCTTAAGAGATCTTGATTTATGTGATACTTCTTGCCATATCCGTTCATTCCTTGGTCATCGTGTTGTTTCTAACCAGAAAACCGACAATTGAACTATGATGTGCGACTTCAAAACTTCTAGCAACCCTATCGCTGTGAAGTTAATGGTTGATATTTCATTCTTAGACCATTGGTTATCGAATCACCATTCTAACATTGATCATGCTACCTAAGCCCATATTTCGGGTGCACCCTTCAATCAATGTTTAACTGTGTATGTTTTCCTCAAGCATACCTCATTATATCATTTGATCTGACAAATGTTATCTCCTTGTTCAAATACTGGTGGAAATCCATCTTTTGGAAATCTTGATTCATTGTCGCTGAGTTCATCAGCCACCTCCTCATCCTCTCCTTGGTTAATGATGAACTTTTGTTTTGGAACTTGCTTCTATAGTTCATTTCCTGAGAATCTTATATTGTCATCTCATCGATTGGTGTTGCACCTCTTCATCTCAGGCAACCTGAGTCTGGGGTATCCTGACACCAATTGGACCTAAACCTCGATCAGATATGATGGTTGGAACATATTCCCAAGAGTTATAACATTGGTCTTTAACCTGATAAGGTGATGTCATCCTAACACACCTGTCCGTAGGTCCTATTGTTATAGTTTCCTTTTTAGCAAGGTTAGCCATTCTTCCGTGAGAAATTTTAAGACTTATTCTATAAGTTGTTCCTGATGGATCCTTTGGGTATCCAAAGTCTGACCTTGCTTAAAGACCATGTCAATGCTATCTCGAAGCATGTCTGTGGTACTTTGATTTTCAATAAGAACATTTGAAGCACAAATGCAAAAGTTTCCTTATCAATTATCCAAACACCGTCGTATGGGTAATGGCATGAAATTTCTCTCCCCTTTCCTAAAGGGTTTTCTACATTATATCCCTTCATGGATATCATGCTTTGCTTGCCCTTGGAAAGAATATACCCCTGAAATATGTGTTTAAACACATTTTCCTTTTCATTTGTTTTGTTTAATCTTTCTTGTGATCTATATGATGTAAGCAGTAATAATTCACTGCTTATGTAAACACCTCAGTGTACAACTCTGTCGATAAGACCCTGTTACTATTATTGATGACCTTCCGGTAACCATAGATGGACGAGAACTTTGCCTATTGGTCCGCCTCGTTTCAACGAGCAGGAAAATGGTTCACTTCGTCCCTCGCCCTTGGTACCAACGTTGTTACCAACATAACTGACAGGCAATCCTTTGACAGGCCTTGCTACCATGACCGTGCAAGATGTCAGCGCCCTTTCTACTTTTAACCCACATGATGGGCCCATAACCCATAGTTCCACAGGATCGAAACCTAACTCTTTTGTATATCCCAGTTTCCAAAATTATTCCTCACGCTTGGCTTCGTTGATAATTCACGAGCCACCTTCCTTGAGATGATCTATTCTAGTTTTAGCCACAATACTTATTCAGTTGCTCTTAACCCCTCTCACATTCCGTTTCAGGCACGAATGTTTGCCTACCCGCTTGAAAATTCTCATGCCTACTATCATTTCTCTCGATGTATTTTCTGAGTTTCAACTCGAGAGATACTCATATGTTCATTCATGGGTTAACCCCAGATGAATACCCTCTTAGCACTCTATAGTTGCCGAGCTGCCCTTACCTATTCGTAAGTATGATGGGATTCCCGAAGAAAGGATGACGACTTCATCATGATGACCTGAAGTCGAGAAATGAAGACATCAACGTAATGGATCGACCTCTTTGAGAAGAGCAACCAAGACTGAGAACACTCGCTAGGATTTCGTAACCAGAACCTCACCCCCTTCCACCTCCTAAATCTCGGGACGAGATTTCTTGTCGTGGAGGAGAATTGTGACGCCCGGGTAATTAAGATAAAGTAACCCCCTCCTAATGATGCCACGTCACCTCTGTTACTATTGATAAAACCGCGTTGATTCGAAACTGATTAAATTCAAATCAAAATCAAGGCAAACAACAAAAGTTTTCAAATGTTAAAACTAAAATGTCCGGGTTGTGACAAATATTGCATAGGTAGTTATGGTGAAGAACCCATATTTAAATAAAATATTTAAATGCACGATAGTAGATAAAACCGCGACAAAACAATTACTTAAATGCTTTCAAATATTAAACAAATATTTAGAGTATTCCAAATAAATTGTAACTTGGAGGTCTAGCCCATCACACTGCCTAAGATAGGTGTGCCATATTTCATGCTCAACTAAATTAGTTTAGTTTATAAAAGAAGGCAAAACAGTAAAGAAAATAAGAAACATCGAAGTACAAAAGGAAAAGGCCTAACTACTACTGTATTAGTGGGCTCTAGTGGCACTTTGCACCTTGGCCCATCTAGCAACAATAGCCAGCCCAACCCAGCTGACATATCCTTCCACCTCCAGTTACAGGAGCAGAGGAGCCGTGGCAGGCATCCATGGTGCCCTGGCCACATGTCGGCCATCCCCGGCACCCCCTGGCGGATAAAAGCGACGCCGTTGACCCTCGAGCAACCCTAGCCCCTAGTTCCCCCACTCCCTCACTTGCCATCGTCGTCTTGCTTGCGCTCGAGTACGTAGTCGCCATGGCCGAGCTCAACCGCATGGCTATCGTGCTCCCAAGCGCGTGATACGCTGTCAAGAAGCCTCATCGTCATCGTCTCCTTCGTCTTCGTTGCTGGATCGAGGCCAACATGCAGCATCGCCGTCACTATGCCGGTCGTCTTCAACCTCGGTGCCGCGCTGCCTGCCGCCATCGACCTGCGTCACCTCGTCCATCCCGACCTCCCCAAGCACGCCACTGACCTCTACTGTGAGCTCTTCTCCCTTCCCCCTCTCCTCTTTTTGTTTCCTCTGTCCTATGCCCCCATCCCACCGCGAGGGCCGAGCTCCGCTCGCTGTGCGCCTGGCTGCGTTCCCGTCGTGCCCTGCCTCACGCCCGCGCGCTTGCGTGTGGCCCTGCCGCCGCTGCTGCGCGCGCACTCCATCCCTTGCCCGCGCCCTCGCCCGGCCAACCTCGCGCTGCGCTGCGGTTGTTGCTCTATAGCTTTTGCCGCTCGCTGCACCCGACCATAGCTCGGTGAGGCCGCCCCGGCCAGAGCTCAGCCTACTGCTGCCGCTACCTCCCTCTCCATGTGCCCGCTACCGTCCTCGTCCTGCTCGTGCCCGCGCTAGCCGCGCCTGCCTTCCTCTGCGCCTTGTACGCCCGCTCGCTCACTGCTGCTACTCCCTGTGCGGCCGTCGATGCTGCCGCAGCTGTGCCCGCCAGCACCGGGCCGCGTCCGCTGCCACTCCCCATTGCACCCCGGCCCTAACTGTTGTCGTCCGCATGATATCGCGCCGCGCTCAGGCCCCGCCTCCGCCTGCACGCGCCCTCTTGCGCTTGCCATGCTCGCGCCACGCCGTTGCCCACCGTTGCTCTGCATGTACTACTACTATGCTACTAGTTACTGTAGGTGCTAGCTAGCTATCTTTTCTAATTCTACACTAACTAACCCCCTAGGCAGCCCTTAATCAGTGACTAAACAACTGTTAACATGAGTAAAAATATTATGGGCAGGTAGTACACTTGACAAGCTCGAAGTTATCCCACTGGACCAAATTCAAATAAGGCAATGATTAAATCCTATGAAAATGACAAAAGTCTATATTCTGTTAACAGGAAAGACTGAAAACAGAGTTATTGCGGTAGCTAATTTAGGGCAGAAAATAAATTGGATACATGGATCTAATAGAGATGCAATTTATACCATATTGTAGATCATAGAAGATCAATATTGGTATAAGGCACTAACCCATAGGATGAATAGAACACTAGCTATAGCCTTTACAAAACAACTAAGTGATGTTTAAAACTGAGGACTTAGCCAATTTTCACAGATTTTAGAATATGTTTAAAACTCTGAAAATCATAGAAATTAATCCATAACTCGGATGAAAAGGTTTTCTACATGAAAGTTGCTCAGAAAAATCCAATGAATCTGAATGCTTGGTCCGTTCATCGGTCACGTGCCCCTAGCATGCTGAACATGGTGTTCGGAAACGTATTATTTCAGAAATTTTCAACGTGAGGGGAGAGTGTGTCCACGTACCCTTATAGAACGAAAGCGGAAGCATTTAGCACAACGTGGTTGATGTAGTCATACGTCTTCAAGATCCGACCGATCCAAGCACCGAACATACGACACCTCCGAGTTCAGCACACGTTTAGATCGATGATGTCCCGCGAACTCCGATCCAGCAGAGCTTAACAGGAGAGTTCCGTCAGCATGACGGTGTGGTGACGGTGATGATGATGCTACCTACGCAGGGCTTCGCCTAAGCACCACTACGATATGATCGAGGTGGAATATGGTAGAGGGGGGCACCGCACACGGCTAAGAGATCAAGAGATTAATTGTTGTGTCTAGAGGTGCCCCTGCCCCCGTATATAAAGGATGGAGGGAGAGGCCGGCCCTAGAGGGGGCGCGCCAAGTGTGGGGAGTCCTACTAGGACTCCCAAGTCCTAGTAGGATTCCCCTTTCCTTTCCGGAGTAGGAGAGATGGAAAGAGGGGGAGAGGGAGAAGGAAAAGGGGGCTGCACCCCTTGTCCAATTCGGACCAGAGGGGGTGCGCCTCCTTACTTTTGGCGTCTCTCCTCTATTCCCGTATGGCCCAATAAGGCCCAATACTTCTCCCGGTGAATTTCCGTAACTCCCTGGTACTCCAAAAATACCCGAATCACTCGGAACCTTTCCGATGTCCGAATATAGTCGTCCAATATATCGATCTTTACGTCTCGACCATTTCGAGACTCCTCATCATGTACCCGATCTCATCTGGGACTCCGAACTACCTTCGGTACATCAAATCACACAAACTCATAATATAACCGTCATCGAACTTTAAGCGTGCAGACCCTACGGGTTCGAGAACTATGTAGACATGACCGATACACGTCTCCGGTCAATAACCAATAGCGGAACCTGGATGCTCATATTGGCTCCTACATATTCTACGAAGATCTTTACCGATCAAACCGCATAACAACATACGTTGTTCCCTTTGTCATCGGTATGTTACTTGCCTGAGATTCGATCATCGGTATCTCAATACCTAGTTCAATCTCCTTACTGGAAAGTCTCTTTACTCGTTCCATAATACATCATCCTGTAACTAACTCATTAGTTACAATGCTTGCAAGGCTTATAGTGATGTGCATTACCGAGTGGGCCCAGAGATACCTCTCCGACAATCGGAGTGACAAATCGTAATCTCGAAATACGCCAACCCAACAAGTACCTTTGGAGACACCTGTAGAGCACCTTTATAATCACCCAGTTACGTTGTGACATTTGGTAGCACACAAAGTGTTCCTCCGGTAAACGGGAGTTGCATAATCTCATAGTCATAGGAACATGTATAAGTCATGAAGAAAGCAATGGCAACAAACTAAACGATCAAGTGCTAAGCTAACAGAATGGGTCAAGTCAATCACATCATTCTCCTAAAGATGTGATCCCGTTAATCAAATGACAACTCTTTGTCTATGGCTAGGAAACATAACCATCTTTGATCAACGAGCTAGTCAAGTAGAGGCATACTAGTGACACTCTGTTTGTCTATGTATTTACACATGTATCATGTTTCCGGTTAATACAATTCTAGCATGAATAATAAACATTTATCATGATATAAGGAAATAAATAGTAACTTTATTATTGCCTCTAGGGCATATTTCCTTCAGTCTCCCAGTTGCACTAGAGTCAATAATCTAGTTCACATCTTTATGTGATTAGTTCACATCTCCATGTGACTAATACCCAAAGGGTTTACTAGAGTCTATAATCTAGTTCACATTGCTATGTGATTAACACCCAAAGAGTGATCATGTTTTGCTTGTGAGAGAAGTTTAGTCTACGAGTCTGCAACATTCAGATCCGTATGTATTTCGCAAATTTCTATGTCTACAATGCTCTGCACGGAGCTACTTTAGCTAATTGCTCCCACTTTCAATATGTATCTAGATCGAGACTTAGAGTCATCCAGATCGATGTCAAAGCTTGCATCGATGTAACTCTTTACGACGAACCTTTTGTCACCTGCATAATCGAGAAATATATCCTTATTCCACTAAGGATAATTTTGACCGTTGTCCAGTGATCTACTCCTAGATCACTATTGTACTCCCTTGCCAAACTCAGTGTAAGGTATACAATAGATCTGGTACACAGTATGGCATACTTTATAGAACCTATGGCTGAGGCATAGGGAATGACTTTCATTCTCTTTCTATCTTCTGCCGTGGTCGGGCTTTGAGTCTTACTCAACATCACACCTTGCAACACAGGCAAGAACTCTTTCTTTGACTGTTCCATTTTGAACTAATTCAAAATCTTGTCAAGGTACATACTCATTGAAAATCTTTATCAAGCGTCTTGATCTATCTCTATAGATCTTGATGCTCAACATGTAAGCAGCTTCACCGAGGTCTTTCTTTGAAGAACTCCTTTCAAATACTCCTTTATGCTTTCTAGAAAATTCTACATCATTTCTGATCAACAATATGTCATTTACATATACTTATCAAAAAGGTTGTAGTGCTCCCACTCACTTTCTTGTAAATACAGGCTTCACTGCAAGTCTGTATAAAACTATATGCTTTAATCAACTCATTAAAGCGTATATTCCAACTCCGAGATGCTTGCACCAGTCCACAGATGGATCGCTGGAGCTTGCACATTTTGTTAGCACCTTTAGGATTGACAAATCCTTCTGGTTGCATCATATACAACTCTTTTTTAATAAATCCATTAAGGATTGCAATTTTGTTATCCATTTGCTAGATTTCATAAATTGCGGCAATTGCTAACATGATTCAGACAGACTTTAAGCATCGATATGAGTGAGAAAATCTCATCGTAGTCAACACCTTGAACTTTGTCAAAATCTTTTTCCGACAAGTCTAGCTTTGTATATAGTAACACTACTATCAGTGTTCGTCTTCCTCTTGAAGATCCATTTATTTTCTATGGCTTACTGATCATCGGGCAAGTCAACCAAAGTCCACACTTTGTTCTCATACATGGATCCCATCTCAGATTTCATGGCCTCAAACCATTTCGCAGAATCTGGGCTCATCATCGCTTCCTCATAGTTTGTAGGTTCGTCGTGGTCAAGTAACATGACCTCCAGAACAGGATTACCGTACCACTCTAGTGCGGATCTTTACTCTGGTTGACCTACGAGGTTCGGTAGTAACTTGATCTGAAGTTACATGATCATCATCATTAGCTTCCTCACTAATTGGTGTAGGAGTCACAGAAACAGATTTCTGTGATGAACTACTTTCCAATAAGGGAGCAGGTACAGTTACCTCATCAAGTTCTACTTTCCTCCCACTCACTTCTTTCGAGAGAAACTCCTTCTCTAGAAAGGATCCATTCTCAGCAACAAATATCTTGCCTTCGGATCTGTGATAGAAGGTGTACCCAACAGTTACTTTTGGGTATCCTATGAAGACACACTTCTCCGACTTGGGTTTGAGCTTATCAAGATGAAACTTTTTCACATAAGCATCGCAACCCCAAACTTTAAGAAACGACAGCTTAGGTTTCTTGTTAAACCACAGTTCATACGGTGTCGTCTCAACGAATTTAGATGGTGCCCTTTTTTAATGTGAATGCAGTTGTCTCTAATGCATAACCCAAAACGATAGTGGTAAATCGGTAAGAGACATCATAGATTGCACTATATCAAATAAAGTATGATTATGACGTTCGAACACACCATTACGCTATGGTGTTCCAGGTGGCATGAGTTTGTGAGACTATTCCACATTGTTTTAATTAAAGACCAAACTCGTAACTCAAATATTTGCCTCTGCGATCAGATCGTAGAAACTTTATTTTCTTGTTACGATGATTTTCCACTTCCCTCTGAAATTCTTTGAACTTTTCAAATGTTTCAGACTTATGTTTCTTCAAGTAGATATGCCCATATCTGCTCAAATCATCTATGAAGGTCAGAAAATAACGGTACCCGCCACGAGCCTCAACACTCATTGGACCTCATACATCAGTATGTATTATATCTAATAAGTCAGTTGCTCGCTCCATTGTTCCAGAGAGCGGAGTCTTAGTCATCTTTGCCCATGAGACATGGTTCACAAGCATCAACTGATTCATAATCAAGTGATTCCAAAAGCCCATTAGCATGGATTTTCTTCATGCGCTTTACACCAATATGACCTAAACGGCAGTGCCACAAATAAGTTGCACTATTATTATTAACTTTGCATCTTTTGGCTTCAATATTATGAATATGTGTATTACTATGATCGAGATCCAACAAACCATTTTCATTGGGTGTATAACCATAGAAGGTTTTATTCATGTAAACAGAATAACAATTATTCTTTAACTTAAATGAATAACCGTATTGCAATAAACATGATCAAATCATATTCTTGCTCAACGCAAACACCAAATAACATTTATTTAGGTCCAACACTAATCCCGAAAGTATAGGGAGTGTGCGATGATGATCATATCATTCTTGGAACTACTTCCAACACACATCGTCACTTCACCCTTAACTAGTCTCTATTCATTCTGCAACTCCCGTTTCAAGTTACTACTCTTAGCAACTGAACTAGTATCAAATACCCAGGGGTTGCTATAAACACTAGTAAAGTACACATCAATATCATGTATATCAAATATACCTTTGTTCTCTTTGCCATCCTTCTTATCCGCCAAATACTTGGGGTAGTTCTGCTTTGAGTGACCAGTCCTTTTGCAGTAGAAGCACTTAGTCTCAGGCTTAGGTCCAGACTTGGGCTTCTTCACTTGAGCAACAACTTGCTTGATGTTCTTCTTGAAGTTCCCCTTCTTCCCTTTACCCTTTTCTTGAAACTAGCGGTCTTGTCAACCATCATCACTTGATGCTTTTCTTGATTTCTACCTTCATCGATTTCAGCATCACGAAGAGCTTGGGAATCGTCTCCGTTATCCCTTGCATATTATAGTTCATCACGAAGTTCTAGTAACTTGGTGATAGTGACTAGAGAATTCTGTCAATCACTATCATATTTGGAAGATTAACTCCCACTTGATTCAAGCAATTTTAGTACTCAGACAATCTAAGCACATGCTCACTGGTTGAGCTATTCTCCTCCATCTTGTAGGCAAAGTACTTGTCAAAGGTCTCATACCTTTCGACATGGGCATGAGTCTGAAATACTAATTTCAACTCTTGGAACATCTCATATGATCTGTGACGTTCAAAACGTCTTTGAAGCCCCGATTCTAAGTCGTAAAGCATGGTGCACTAAACTATCAAGTAGTCATCATACCGAGCTTTGCCAAATGTTCATAATGTCTGCATATGCTCCTGCAATAGGTCCGTCACCTAGCGATGCATCAAGGACATAATTCTTTTGTGCAGCAATGAGGATAATCCTCAGATCACGGACCAAGTCCGCATCATTTCTACTAACATCTTTCAACATAGTTTTTCTCTAGGAACATATCAAAATAAATGGGGAGCAACATCGCGAGCTATTGATCTACAACATAGATATGCTAATACTACCAGGACTAAGTTCATGATAAATTAAAGTTCAGTTAATCAAATTATTTAAAGAACTCCCACTTAGATAGACATCCCTCTAATCTTCTAAGTGATCACATGAACCATATCAACTAAACCATGTCCGATCATCACGTGAGATGGAGTAGTTTCAATGGTGAACATCACTATGTTGATCATATCTACTATATGATTCACGCTCGACCTTTCGGTCTTAGTGTTCCAAGGCCATATCTGCATATGCTAGGCTCGTCAAGTTTAACCTGAGTATTCCGCGTGTGCAACTATTTTGCACCTGTTGTATTTGAACATAGAGCCTATCACACCCGATCATCACGTGGTGTCTCAACACGAAGAACTTTCGCAACGGTGCATACTCATGGAGAACACTTGTACCTTGATAATTTAGTGAGAGATCATCTTATAATGCTACCGTCAATCAAACCAAGAAAAGATGCATAAAAGATAAATATCACATGCAATCAATATAAGTGATATGATATGGCCATCATCATCTTGTGCTTGTGATCTTCATCTCTGAAGCACCGTCATGATCAGCATTGTCACCGGCGCGACACTTTGATCTCCATAGTAGCATTGTTGTCGTCTTGCCAACTTATGCTTCTACGACTATCGCTACCGCTTAGTGATAAAGTAAAGCATTACAGGGCGACTGCATTGCATACAATAAAGCCATAACCATATGGCTCCTGCTAGTTGCCGATAACTTGGTTACAAAACATGATCATCTCATACAATAAAATATAGCATCATGCCTTGACCATATCACATCACAACATGCTCTGCAAAAACAAGTTAGACGTCTTCTACTTTGTTGTTGCAAGTTTTACGTGGCTGCTATTGGCTGAGCAAGAACCGTTCTTACCTACGCATCAAAACCACAACGATAGTTTGTCAAGTTAGTGTTGTTTTAACCTTCTCAAGGACCGGGCGTAGCCACACTTGGTTCAACTAAAGTTGGAGAAACTGACACCCGCCAGCCACCTGTGTGCAAAGCATGTCGGTAGAACCAGTCTCGCGTAAGTGTACGCGTAATGTCGGTCCGGGCCGCTTCATTCAACAATGCCGCCGAACCAAAGTATGACATGCTGGTAAGCAATATGACTTATATCGCCCACAACTCACTTGTGTTCTACTCATGCATATAACATCTACGCATAAAACCTGGCTCAGATGCCACTGTTGGGGAACGTATTATTTCAAAAATTTCCTACGCACATGCAAGATCATGGTGATGCATAGCAACGAGAGGGGAGAGTGTGTCCACGTACCCTCGTAGACCGAAAGCGGAAGCGTTTAGCACAACGTGGTTCCTGTAGTCGTACATCTTCACGATCCGACCGATCCAAGCACCGAACGTACGGCACCTCCGAGTTTAGCACACGTTCAGCTCGATGACGTCCCGCGAACTCCGATCCAGCAAAGCTTCACGGGAGAGTTCCGTCAGCACGACGGCGTGGTGACGGTGATGATGATGCTACCTACGCAGGGCTTTGCCTAAGCACCGCTACGATATGATCGAGGTGGAATATGGTGGAGGGGGGCACCGCACACGACTAAGAGATCAAGAGATCAATTGTTGTTTCTAGAGGTGCCCCCCGCCCCCGTATATAAAGGAGGGAGGGAGAGGCCGGCCCTAGAGGGGGCGCACCAAGTGTGGGGAGTCCTACTAGGACTCCCAAGTCCTAGTAGGATTCCCCTTTCCTTTCCGGAGTAGGAGAGAAGGAAAGAGGGGGAGAGGGAGAAGGAAAAGGGGGCTGCACCCTTGTCCAATTCGGACCAGAGGGGGACACGCGCCTCCTTCCTTTTGGCCTCTCTCATCTATTCCCGTATGGCCCAATAAGGCCCAATACTTCCCCCGGTGAATTCCTGTAACTCCCCGGTACTCCGAAAATACCCGAATCACTCGGAACCTTTTCGATGTCCGAATATAGTCGTCCAATATATCGATATTTACGTCTTGACCATTTCAAGACTCCTCGTCATGTCCCCGATCTCATCCGGGACTCCGAACTACCTTCGGTACATCAAATCACATAAACTCATAATATAACCGTCATCGAACTTTAAGCGTGCAGACCCTACGGATTCGAGAACTATGTAGACATGACCGAGACACGTCTCTGGTCAATAACCAATAGCGGAACCCGGATGCTCATATTGGCTCCTACATATTCTACGAAGATCTTTATCGGTCAAACCGCATAACAACATACGTTGTTCCCTTTGTCATCGGTATGTTACTTGCCCGAGATTCGATCGTCGGTATCTCAATACCTAGTTCAATCTCGTTACTGGCAAGTCTCTTTACTCGTTCCATAATACATCATCCCGTAACTAACTCATTAGTTACAATGCTTGCAAGGCTTATAGTGATGTGCATTACCGAGTGGGCCCAGAGATACTCTCCGACAATCGGAGTGACAAATCCTAATCTCAAAATACGCCAACCCAACAAGTACCTTTGGAGACACCTGTAGAGCACCTTTATAATCACCCAGTTATGTTGTGACATTCGGTAGCACACAAAGTGTTCCTCCGGTAAACGGGAGTTGCATAATCTCATAGTCATAGGAACATGTATAAGTCATGAAGAAAGCAATAGCAACAAACTAAACGATCAAGTGCTAAGCTAACGGAATGGGTCAAGTCAATCACATCATTCTTCTAAAGATGTGACCCCGTTAATCAAATGACAACTCTTTGTCTATGGCTAGGAAACATAACCATCTTTGATCAACGAGCTAGTCAAGTAGAGGCATACTAGTGACACTCTGTTTGTCTATGTATTCACACATGTATCATGTTTCCGGTTAATACAATTCTAGCATGAATAATAAACATTTATCATGATATAAGGAAATAAATAGTAACTTTATTATTGCCTCTAGGGCATATTTCCTTCACATGGAACATTCCCTCTCTGGTCATCTATCTGACACAGGTCCAGAATCGGGAAAACATTCCCGGTTGAATTCCCCCTTCACCTATATCGTGCAGCACTTCGTTAGGTTGACCCTAGTTCTGCTTTTCGTCATGTCATGCTTTATGATGCTTTGTTTGCTTTATATTTATTATTTATCCCCCCCTCTTCTTTCTGGTAGACTCCGAGAGCGCTGTTGGTACCCCCGATCGACTACGTTGTTGACGACCCCTTCTTGCCAGAGCAACCAGGCAACCCCCCTGATCACCAGATATTGCCTATTCTTCTCTCTACTGCTTGCATTATAGTAGTGTAGCATGTTACTGCTTTCCGTTAATCCTATTCTGATGCATAGCCTGTCCTTGATGGAGTCCAGGAGCCAGAGGATCCCGAGGATGATTCTATGTGGAGTTTGACTTCGAGGAGTAGTTAGGAGGTCCCAGGCAGGAGGCCTCGCCTTTTCGATCATTGTTAAATTTGTGCTAGCCTTCTTAAGGCAATCTTGTTTAACTTATGTCTGTACTCAGATATTGTTGCTTTCGCTGACTCTTATTTCTTTGAGCATTTGTATTCGAGCCCTCAAGGGCCCTGGCTTGTAATTTAAAGCTTATATTATTTTAGTTTGTGTCTAGAGTTGTGTTGTGATATCTTCTCATGAGTCCTTGATCTTGATCGTACACATTTGCGTGTATGATTAGTGTATGGTCAAATCGGGGGCGTCACAGGTTAATCATAAGTGGGATGCTTGTCCAAGTAAGGACAGTGCCCAAGCACCGGTCCACCCACATATCAAATTATCAAAGTACCGAACGTGAATCATATGAACGTGATGAAAACTAGCTTGATGATAATTCCCGTGTGTCCTCGGGAGCGTTTTCCTTTATATAAGAGTTTGTCCAGGCTTGTCCTTTGCTACAAAAAGGATCGGGCCATCTTGTTGCACCTTATTTACTTGCATAACTTGTTACTCGTTACAAATTACCTTATCACAAAACTATCTATTACCAATAATTTCAGTGCTTGCAGAGAATACCTTACTGAAAACTACTTATCATTTCCTTTTGGCCCTCGTTGGGTTCGACACTCTTACTTATCGAAAAGGCTACGATAGATCCCTACACTTGTGGGTCATCAAGACTCTTTTTTGGCGACATTGCCGGGGAGTGAAGCGCCTTTGGTAGGTGGAATTTGGTAAGGAAAATTTTATATAGTGTGCTGAAATTTACTGTCACTTGTTACTATGGAAGATAATCCTTTGAGGAGCTTGTTTGGGGTATCTTCACCCCGACCAGTAGAGCAAAGAGTTGCTCCTCAAACTACTGAACCTACTGAAAATGTTTACTTTGAAATTCCTTCGGTTATGATAGAGAAACTGCTAGCTAATCCTTTCACAGGTGATGGAACATTACATCCCGATTTGCACCTAATCTATGTGGATGAAGTTTGTGGATTATTTAAGCTTGCAGGTATGCCCGAGGATGTTATCAAGAAGAAGGTCTTCCCTTTATCTTTGAAGGGAGATGTATTGACATGGTTGAGGCTATGTGATGATATTGGATCATGGAACTACCAACAATTGAAATTGGAATTTCATCAAAAGTTTTATCCTATGCTTCTTGTTCATCCTGATCGTAA
>NC_041384.1:448896119-449044807 GCF_002162155.2 Triticum dicoccoides
GAAGGAGAAAGCGTCGCTCAAGCTTGGGGGAGGCTTAAGTCAATGATATATTCATGCCCCAATCATGAGCTCTCAAAAGAAATGATTATTCAAAAAAATTATGCTCGGCTTTCTCTCAGTAATCGCTCCATGCTCGATGCTTCTTATACTGGATCTTTTATGATGAATACTATTGAATTCAAATGGGATTTATTGGAAAGAATTAAATGCAACTCTGAAGATTGGGACCTCGACAAAGGTAAGGAGTCAGGTATAACACATAAGTTTGATTGTGTTAAATCTTTTATGGATACCGATGCTTTCCGTGAATTTAGCACTAAATATGGACTTGACTCCGAGATAGTAGCTTCTTTCTGTGAATCCTTTGCTACTCATGTTGATCTCCCTAAGGAGAAGTGGTTTAATATAATCCTCCCATTGAAGTAAAAGTAGTTGCACCTATTAAAGTTGAATAAAAGACTATCACTTATAATGATCATGTTGTTCCTACTTCTTATATTGAGAAACCACATTTCCATGTTAGAATAAAGGATCATGCGAAAGCTTCAACCGTGGTTAACAAAAGTAATATTAAGACACCCAAACCCCCTGAGCAAATTAAGGTTGAACCTAGTGTTGCTATGGTTAAAGATCTCTTGGCCGATAACATTGATGGGCATGTTATTTACTACTGCAATGAATCTGCTAGAATTGCTAGACCTGATACTAAAAATAAACATAGACATGTTGTAGGCATGCCTGTTATTTCTGTTAAAATAGGAGATCATTGCTATCATGGCTTACGTGATATGGGTGCTAGTGCAATACCTCATTCCTTACACAAAGAAATTATGCATGATATTGCACCTGCTGAGATAGAAGAAATTGATGTTACAATTAAGCTTGCTAATAGAGATAATATTTCACCAATTGGGATTGTTAGAGATGTTGAAGTCTTGTGTGGAAAAGTTAAATATCCTACTGATTTTCTTGTTCTTGGTTCCCCACAAGATGACTTTTGTCCCATTATATTTGGTAGACCCTTCTTGAATATTGGTAATGCTAAGATAGACTGCAACAAGGATATTGTTTCTGTTGGTTTAGGGGATATGTCTCATGAGTTTAATTTTGCTAAATTTCGTAGACAACCCCATGATAAAGAATTGCCTAGTAAAGATGAAATTATTGGTCTTGCTTCTATTACCGTGCCTCCTACTGATCCTTTAGAACAATATTTGCTAGACCATGAAAATGATATGTTTATGAATGAATGAAGGGAAATAGATGAAGTATTCTTTAAACAGGGACCTATTTTGAAACACAACTTGCCTGTTGAAATCCTAGGGGATCCCCCTCCACCTAAGGGTGATCCTGTGTTTTAGCTTAAACCTTTACCTGATACTTTCAAATATGCTTATCTTGATGAGAAAGAGATATATCATGTTATTATTAGTGCTAACCTTTCAGAGCATGAAGAAAAGAAATTATTGAAAACCCTGAAGAAGCATCATGCTGCTATTGGATATACTCTTGATGATCTTAAGGGCATTAGTCCCACTCTATGCCAGCACAAAATAAAGCTGGAGAAAGATGCTAAACTAGTTGTTGATCACCAACGACGGTTAAATCCTAAGATAAAAGAAGTGGTAAGAAAAGAAATACTAAAACTTTTGGAGGCAGGTATAATTTATCCCGTTGCTGATAGTCAGTGGGTAAGTCCTATCCATTGTGTCCCTAACAAGGGAGCTATTACTGTTGTTCCTAATGGTAAAGATGAATTGATCCCACAAAGAATTGTTACAGGTTATAGAATGGTAATTGATTTCCGCAAATTAAATAAAGCTACTAAAAAGGATCATTACCCTTTACCTTTTACTGATAAAATGCTAGAAAGATTATCCAATCATACACATTTTTGCTTTCTAGATGGTTATTCTGGTTTGTCTCAAATACCTGTGTCAAAAGAGGATCAAGAAAAGACAACTTTTACTTGCCCTTTCGATACCTTTGCTTATAGACGCATGCCTTGTGGTTTATATAATTGATGACCCACAAGTATAGGGGATCTATCGTAGTCCTTTCGATAAGTAAGAGTGTCGAACCCAATGAGGAGCAGAAGGAAATGGTAAGCGGTTTTCAGCAAGGTATTCTCTGCAAGTACTGAAATAAGTGGTAACAGATAGTTTTGTGATAAGATAAATTGTAACAAGCAACAAGTAACAAAAGTAAATAAAGTGCAGCAAGGTGGCCCAATCCTTTTTGTAGCAAAGGACAAGCCGGATCAAACTCTTATAATAGGAAAAGCACTCCCGAGGACACATGGGAATATCGTCAAGCTAGTTTTCACCACGTTCATATGATTCGCGTTCGATACTTTGATAATTTGATATGTGGGTGGACCGGTGCTTGGGTGCTGTTCTTACTTGAACAAGCATCCCACTTATGATTAACATCTATTGCAAGCATCCGCGACTACAACAAAAGTAGTAAGGTAAACCTAACCATAGCATGAAACATGTGGATCTAAATCAGCCCCTTACGAAGCAATGCATAAACTAGGGTTTAAGCTTCTGTCACTCTAGCAACCCATCATCTACTTATTACTTCCCAATGCCTTCCTCTAGGCCCAAATAATGGTGAAGTGTTATGTAGTCGATGTTCACATAACACCACTAGAGGCTAGACAACATACATCTTATCAAAATATCAAACGAATACCAAATTCACATGACTACTAATAGCAAGACTTCTCCCTTGTCCTCAGGAACAAACGTAATTACTCACAAAGCATATTCATGTTCATAATCATAGGGGTAATAATATGCATATAGGATCTGAACATATGATCTTCCACCAAATAAACCAATTAGCATCAACTACAAGGAGTAATCAACACTACTAGCAACCTACTAGCACCAATCCCGGACTTCGAGACAAGAATTGGATACGAGAGATGAACTAGGGTTTGGAGATGAGATGGTGCTGGTGAAGATGTTGATGGAGATTGCCCTCTCCCGATGAGAGGAGCTTTGGTGATGACGATGGTGATGATTTGCCCCTCCCGAAGGGAAGTATCCCCGGTAGAACAGCTCTGCCGGAGCTCTAGATTGGTTCCGCCAAGGTTCTGCCTCGTGGCGGCGGAGTCTCGTCCCAAAAAGTTCCTTCTGATTTTTTTCTCATCGAAAGACTTCATATAGAAGAAGATGGACGTCGGAGAGCCACCAGGGGGCCCACGAGGTAGGGGGCGCGCCCTAGGGGGGGCACCCTCGTGAGAAGGGTGTGGGCCCCCTAGCCTTCATCTTCGGCGAGGATTTTTATTTATTTATTTTAAGATGTTCCGTGAAGTTTCAGGACTTTTGGAGTTGCGCAGAATAGGTCTCTAATATTTGCTCCTTTTCCAGCCCAGAATTCCAGCTGCCGGCATTCTCCCTCCTTATGTAAACCTTGTAAAATAAGAGAGAATAGCCATAAGTATTGTGACATAAAGTGAAATAACAGTCCATAATGCAATAAATATCGATATAAAAGCATGATGCAAAATGGACGTATCAACTCCCCAAGCTTAGACCTCGCTTGTCCTCAAGCAAAAAGCTGATAACAATAAATATGTCCTCATGTTTAGGGGTAGATGCATCGATAAAAATAAAATATGGACATGAAGGCATCATGATTATTCTCATAACATCAACATATATAGATTTTGTCATATGATTACTTATGTTCAAGTGATGATCTATTCACAATGCAAGAGTATAAATCATAAACCTTATTGGGCTCCGACAAACTATAATCTTAGTCATTGAAGCAATTGCAATTTATCATAACATCGGAAAGAGTCTATGTCGGAGCTAAAAAGCAAGTCCACATACTCAACTATCATTTAGTCCTCCATAATTGTTAACACTCACGCAATACTTGTGGTTACGGAGTTTTAATCGAACACAGAGAAAGATAGGGGCTTATAGTTTTGCCCCACAACCTTTTACCTCAAGGGTAATGTCAACAATAATGGTTCATGCTCCCCTACATCCAATTAGGTATATATATCATGTTCTTTCCAACATGCTGAGCTTGCCGAAGGATAAAATGAAAAAGAAAAGGTGAAGATCACCATGACTCTTGCATAAGGTAGAAGATAATAATAAAGGATAGGCCCTTCGCAGAGGGAAGCAGAGGTTGCCATGCGCTTTTATGGTTGGATGCATAAAATCTCAATGCGAAAGAACGTCACTTTATATTGCCCCTTGTGATATGAACCTTTATTATGCAGTCTGTCGCTTTTATTACTTCCACATCACAAGATCGTATAAAGCTTATTTCTCCCACACCAATCAATCATACATATTTAGAGCATTTTCTATTGCTTTGCACCGATGATAACTTACTTGAAGGATCTTACTCAATCCACAGGTAGATATGGTGTACTCTCATGGCAAAACTGGTTTAAGGGTATTTGGAAGCACAAGTAGTATTTCTACTTGGTGCTGAGAATTTGGCTAGCATGAGGGGGAAAGGCAAGCTCAACAAGTTAGAGGATCCATGACAACATACTTTATCTCAGATATAAGAAAGACATAACTCATTACGTTGTCTTCCTTGTCCAACATCAACTCTTTAGCATGTCATATTTTAATGAGTGCTCCCAATCATAAAAGATGTCAATGATAATATATCTATATGTGAAAACCTCTCTTTCCTTATTACTTCCTATTAATTGCAACAATGACCAAAGCTATGTCTGCCAACTCCCAACAACTTTTAATCATCATACTCTTTCTATGTGAAGTCATTACTCTCAATAAGATCAATATGAACACTTTGTTTCTTTTTATTCTTTTTGTCTTTTCTTTTATTCACCCAAGATCATGGCAAAATAAACAAGCCCTTGACTCAACACTAATCTTTATTATATATAGCTCACGAACTTGATTACAAAGAGAGATCATAAAGCAAACTCAAAACTAGATCATGCCATAAACTCTATTCTACTAGATCAAGATACTACTAATAGGATTGAACTAAGAAAAATGGTAAAGATAGGAGTTGTGATTGTGATATGATACCGGGGCACCTCCCCCAAGCTTGGCAGTTGCCAAGGGGAGTGCCCATATGTTGGAAATATGCCCTAGAGGCAATAATAAAATGGTTATTATTATATTTCTTTGTTCATGATAATTGTCTATTGTTCATGCTATAATTGTGTTATCCGGAAATCGTAATACATGTGTGAATACATAGACCACAACACGTCCCTAGTGAGCCTCTAGTTGACTAGCTCGTTGATCAAAAGATAGTCATGGTTTCCTGACTATGGACATTGGATGTCATTGATAACGGGATCACATCATTAGGAGAATGATGTGATGGACAAGACCCAATCCTAAGCATAGCTCAAAGATCGTGTAGTTCGCTTGCTATAGCTTTTCTGACTGTCAAGTATCATTTCCTTAGGCCATGAGATTGTGCAACTCCCGGATACCGTAGGAGTGCTTTAGGTGTGCCAAACGTCACAACGTAACTGGGTGACTATAAAGGTGCACTACGGGTATCTCTGAAAGTGTCTGTTGGGTTGGCACGAACCGAGACTAGGATTTGTCACTCCGTATGACGGAGAGGTATCTCTGGGCCCACTCGGTAATGCATCATCATAATGAGCTCAATGTGACCAAGTGGTTGATCACGGGATCATGCATTACGGTATGAGTAAAGTGACTTGCCGGTAACGAGATTGAACAAGGTATTGGGATACCGACGATCGGGTCTCGGGCAAGTAACGTACCGATTGACAAAGGGAATTGTATACGGGATTGATCGAATCCTCGACATCATGGTTCATTCGATGAGATCATCGAGGAGCATGTGGGAGCCAACATGGGTATCCAGATCCTGCTGTTGGTTATTGACCGGAGAGTCGTCTCGGTCATGTCTGCGTGTCTCCTGAACCCGTAGGGTCTACATACTTAAGGTTCGGTGACGCTAGGGTTGTTGAGATATTAGTATACGGTAACCTAAAAGTTGTTCGGAGTCCCGGATGAGATCCCGGACATCACAAGGAGTTCCGGAATGGTCCGGAGGTGAAGATTTATATATAGGAAGTCGAGTTTCGGCCATCGGGAAAGTTTTGGGGGTAATCGGTATTGTACCGGGACCACCGGAAGGGTCCCGGGGGTCCACCGGGTGGGGCCACCTATCCCGGAGGGCCCATGGGCTGAAGTGGGAGGGGAACCAGCCCCTAGTGGGCTGGTGCACCCCCCTTGGGCCTCCCCCTGCGCCTAGGGTTGGAAACCCTAGGGGTGGGGGCGCCCCACTTGGCTTTGGGGGCACTCCACCCCCCTTGGCCGCTGCCCCCTTGGAGATTGCATCTCCTAGGGCCGGTGCCCCCCTAGGGGTCCTATATATAGTGGGGTTGAGGGAGGGCAGCCGTACCCTAGCCCCTGGCGCCTCCCTCTCCCTCCTGTGACACTTCTCCCTCTCCATGAGCTTGGCGAAGCCCTGCCGAGATCACTGTTGCTTCCACCACCACGTCGTCGTGCTGCTTGATCTCCATCAACCTCTCCTTCCCCTTGCTGGATCAAGTTGGAAGAGACGTCTTCCCAACCGTACGTGTGTTGAACACGGAGGTGCCGTCCGTACGGCGCTAGGTCATCGGTGATTTGGATCAGGACGAGTATGACTCCATCAATCCCGTTCTCTTGAACGCTTCCACTCATGATCTACAAGGGTATGTAGATGTGCTCCCCTCTCCCTCATTGCTAGATGACTCCATAGATTGATCTTGGTGATGCGTAGAAAATTTTAAAATTCTGCTATGTTCCCCAACAGTGGCATCATGAGCTAGGTCTATGCGTACTTTGTATGCACGAGTAGAACACAAAGCAGTTGTGGGCGTCGATATTGTCAATTTACTTGCCGTTACTAGTCTTATCTTGATTCGGCGGCATCGTGGGATGAAGCGGCCCGGACCGACCTTACACGTACGGTTATGTGAGACTGGTTCCACCGACTGACATGCACTAGTTGCATAAGGTGGCTGGCGGGTGTCTGTCTCTCCCACTTTAGTCGGATCGAATTCGATGAAAAGGGTCCTTATTAAGGGTAAATAGAAATTGGCATATCACGTTGTGGTTTTGGCGTAGGTAAGAAACGTTCTTGCTAGAAACCTATAGCAGCCACCTAAAAACTTGCAACAACAATTAGAGGACGTCTAACTTGTTTTTGCAGCATGTGTCGTGTGATGTGATATGGCCAAAAGGATGTGATGAATGATATATGTGATGTATGAGATTGATCATGTTCTTGTAATAGGAATCACGACTTGCATGTCGATGAGTATGACAACCGGCAGGAGCCATAGGAGTTGTCTTAATTTATTTATGACCTGCGTGTCAACATAAATGTCATGTAATTACTTTACTTTATTGCTAAAGCATTAGCCATAGTAGTAGAAGTAATAGATGACGAGACAACTTCAAGAAGACACGATGATGGAGATCATGGTGTCATGCCGGTGACAACGATGATCATGGAGCCCCGAAGATGGAGATCAAAAGGAGCAAATGATATTGGCCATATCATGTCACTATTTGATTGCATGTGATGTTTATCATGTTTTACATCTTATTTGCTTAGAACGACGGTAGCTTAAATAAGATGATCCCTCGTAATAATTTCAAGAAAGTGTTCCCCCTAACTGTGCACCATTGCGAAGGTTCGTTGTTTCGAAGCACCACGTGATGATCGGGTGTGATAGATTCTAACATTCGAATACAATGGGTGTAAGCCAGATTTACACATGCAATACACTTAGGTTGACTTGATGAGCCTAGCATGTACAGACATGGCCTCGAAACACGGAAGACCGAAAGGTCGAGCATGAGTCGTATAGAAGATACGATCAACATGAAGATGTTCACCGATGTTGACTAGTCCGTCTCACGTGGTGATCGGACACGGCCTAGTTGACTCGGATCATGTTTCACTTAGATGACTAGAGGGATGTCTATCTGAGTGGGAGTTCATTGAATAATTTGATTAGATGAACTTAATTATCATGAACTTAGTCTAAAATCTTTACAATATATCTTGTAGATCAAATTCCCACGTTGTCCTCAACTTCAACGCGTTCCTAGAGAAAACCAAGCTGAAAGATGATGGCATCAACTATACGGACTGGGTCCGGAACCTCAGGATCAACCTCATAGCTACCAAGAAAGATTATGTCCTAGAAGCACCGCTAGGTGACGCACCCATCCCAGAGAACCAAGACGTTATGAACGCTTGGCAGTCACGTGCTGATGATTACTCCGTCGTTCAGTGCGGCATGCTTTACAACTTAGAACCGGGGCTCCAAAAGCGTTTTGAGCGACATGGAGCATATGAGATGTTCGAAGAGCTGAAAATGGTTTTCCAAGCTCATGCCCGGGTCGAGAGATATGAAGTCTCCAACAAGTTCTTCAGTTGTAAGATGGAGGAAAATAGTTCTGTCAGTGAGCACATACTCAAAATGGCTGGGTTGCATAACCGCTTGACTCAGCTAGGAGTTAATCTCCTGGATGACGCAGTCATTGACAGAATCCTTCAGTCGCTTCCACCGAGCTACAAGAGCTTTGTGATGAACTTCAATATGCAGGGGATGGAAAAGACCATTCTTGAGGTATATTCAATGCTGAAATCAGCAGAGGTGGAAATCAAAAAGAAACATCAAGTGTTGATGGTGAATAAAACCACTAAGTTCAAGAAAGGCAAGGGTAAAAAGAACTTCAAGAAGGACGGCAAGGGAGTTGCCGCGCCCGGTAAGCAAGCTACCGGGAAGAAGTCAAAGAATGGACCCAAGCCTGAGACTGAGTGTTTCTATTGCAAGGG
This sequence comes from Triticum dicoccoides, assembly GCF_002162155.2. Classification (NCBI taxonomy): domain Eukaryota; kingdom Viridiplantae; phylum Streptophyta; class Magnoliopsida; order Poales; family Poaceae; genus Triticum; species Triticum dicoccoides. The sequence continues at coordinate 448,904,961 of NC_041384.1, forward strand.
AAGTGGTCACTGGAAGCGGAACTGCCCCAAATACTTAGCGGACAAGAAGGCCGGCAACACTAAAGGTATATGTGATATACATGTAATCGATGTGTACCTTACCAGTACTCGTAGTAGCTCCTGGGTATTTGATACCGGTGCGGTTTCTCACATTTGTAACTCAAAGCAGGAGCTGCGGAATAAGCGGAGACTGGCGAAGGACGAGGTGACGATGCGCGTCGGGAATGGTTCCAAGGTCGATGTGATCGCCGTCGGCACGCTGCCTCTACATTTACCTACGGGATTAGTTTTAAACCTCAATAATTGTTATTTAGTGCCAGCTTTGAGCATGAACATTGTATCAGGATCTCATTTAATTCGAGATGGCTACTCATTTAAATCCAAGAATAATGGTTGTTCTATTTATATGAGAGATATGTTTTATGGTCATGCTCCGCTAGTGAATGGTTTATTCTTAATGAATCTCGAGCGTAATGTTACACATATTCATAGTGTGAATACCAAAAGATGTAAGGTTGATAATGATAGTCCCACATACTTGTGGCACTGTCGCCTTGGTCACATAGGTGTCAAACGCATGAAGAAGCTCCATGCAGATGGACTTTTGGAGTCTCTTGATTACGGATCATTTGACACGTGCGAACCATGCCTCATGGGTAAAATGACCAAGACTCCGTTCTCAGGAACAACGGAGCGAGCAACCAACTTATTGGAAATCATACATACTGATGTGTGCGGTCCAATGAGTGTTGAGGCTCGCGGTGGCTATCGTTATGTTCTCACCCTCACTGATGACTTGAGTAGATATGGGTATGTCTACTTGATGAAACACAAGTCTGAGACCTTTGAAAAGTTCAAGGAATTTCAGAGTGAGGTTGAGAATCAACGTGACAGAAAAATCAAGTTCTTGCAATCAGATCGTGGGGGAGAATACTTGAGTCACGAATTTGGCACACACTTAAGGAAATGTGGAATAGTTTCACAACTCATGCCGCCTGGAACACCTCAGCGTAATGGTGTGTCCGAACGTTGTAATCGCAATATTTTGGATATGGTGCGGTCTATGATGTCTCTTACCGATCTACCGCTGTCATTTTGGGGCTATGCTTTAGAGACTGCTGCATTCACTTTAAATAAGGCTCCGACGAAATCCGTTGAGACGACACCGTATGAATTATGGTTTGGGAAGAAACCTAAGATGTCGTTTCTAAAAGTTTGGGGATGCGATGCTTATGTCAAGAAACTTCAACCTGAAAAGCTCGAACCCAAGTCGGAAAATGCGTCTTCATAGGATACCCTAAAGAAACTATTGGGTATACCTTCTACCTCAGATCCGAAGGCAAGATCTTTGTTGCCAAGAATGGATCCTTTCTAGAGAAAGAGTTTCTCTCGAAAGAAATAAGTGGGAGGAATGTAGAACTTGATGAAGTATTACCTCTTGAACCAGAGAGTGGCGCAGCTCAGGAAATTGTTCCTGAGGTGCCTGCACCGACTAGAGAGGAAGTTAATGATGATGATCATGAAACTTCAGATCAAGTTGCTACTGAACTTCGTAGGTCCACAAGGACATGTTCCGCACCAGAGTGGTACGGCAACCCTGTCTTGGAAATCATGTTGTTAGACAACAGTGAACCTTTGAACTATGAAGAAGCGATGGCGGGCCCATATTCCGACAAATGGCTGGAAGCCATGAAATCCGAGATAGGATCCATGTATGAAAACAAAGTATGGACTTTGACTGACTTGCCCGATGATCGGCGAGCCATAGAAAATAAATGGATCTTTAAGAAGAAGACAGACGCGGATGGTAATGTGACCATCTATAAAGCTCGGCTTGTCGCTAAGGGTTATCAACAAGTTCAAGGGGTTGACTACAATGAGACTTTCTCACCCGTAGCGAAGCTGAAGTCCATCCGAATCATGTTAGCAATTGCCGCATTCTATGATTATGAGATATGGCAAATGGACGTCAAAACGGCATTCCTTAATGGTTTCCTTAAGGAAGAATTGTATATGATGCAGCCGGAAGGTTTTGTCGATCCTAAGAATGCTGACAAGGTGTGCAAGCTCCAATGCTCGATCTATGGGCTGGTGCAAGCATCTCGGAGTTGGAACATTCGTTTTGATGAGATGATCAAAGCGTTTGGGTTTACGCAGACTTATGGAGAAGCCTGCATTTACAAGAAAGTGAGTGGGAGCTATGTAGCATTTCTCATATTGTATGTGGATGACATACTGTTGATGGGAAATGATATAGAATTCTTGGAAAGCATAAAGGCCTATTTGAACAAGTGTTTTTCAATGAAGGATCTTGGAGAAGCTGCTTACATATTAGGCATCAAGATCTATAGAGATAGATCGAGACACCTCATTCGTCTTTCACAGAGTACGTACCTTGACAAGATATTGAAGAAGTTCAATATGGATCAGTCAAAGAAGGGGTTCTTGCCTGTATTGCAAGGTACGAGATTGAGCACGGCTCAATGCCCGACCATGGCAGAAGATAGAGAAAAGATGAATGCCGTCCCCTATGCCTCGGCCATAGGGTCTATCATGTATGCTATGCTGTGTACCAGACCTGATGTAAACCTTGCCATAAGTTTGGTAGGAAGGTACCAAAGTAATCCCGGCATGGAACACTGGACAACGGTCAATAATATCCTGAAGTACCTGAAGAGGACTAAGGATATGTTTCTCGTTTATGGGGGTGACGAAGAGCTCGTCGTAAAGGGTTACGTCGATGCTAGCTTTGACACAGATCTGGATGACTCTAAGTCACAAACCGGATACGTGTATATTTTGAATGGTGGGGCAGTAAGCTGGTGCGGTTGCAAGCAAAGCGTTGTGGCGGGATCTACATGTGAAGCGGAGTACATGGCAGCCTCGGAGGCAGCACAAGAAGAAATCTGGGTGAAGGAGTTCATTACCGACCTAGGAGTCATTCCCAATGCGTCGGGCCCAATGACTCTCTTCTGTGACAACACTGGAGCTATTGCCCTTGCCAAGGAGCCCAGGTTTCACAGGAAGACCAGGCATATCAAGCGTCGCTTCAACTCCATTTGTGAAAGTGTACAAAATGGAGACATATATATTTGTAAAGTACATACGGACCTGAATGTGGCAGATCCGTTGACTAAACCTCTCCCTAGAGCAAAACATGATTAACACCAGAACTGCATGGGTGTTTGATTCATCACAATGTGACTAGACTATTAACTCTAGTGCAAGTGGGAGACTGTTGGAAATATGCCCTAGAGGCAATAATAAAATGGTTATTATTATATTTCTTTGCTCATGATAATTGTCTACTGTTCATGCTATAATTGTGTTATCAGGAAATCGTAATACATGTGTGAATACATAGACCACAACACGTCCCTAGTGAGCCTCTAGTTGACTAGCTCGTTGATCAAAAGATAGTCATGGTTTCCTGACTATGGACATTGGATGTCATTGATAACGGGATCACATCATTAGGAGAATGATGTGATGGACAAGACCAAATCCTAAGCATAGCTCAAAGATCGTGTAGTTCGCTTGCTATAGCTTTTCCGAGTGTCAAGTATCATTTCCTTAGACCATGAGATTGTGCAACTCCCGGATACCGTAGGAGTGCTTTGGGTGTGCCAAATGTCACAACGTAACTGGGTGACTATAAAGGTGCACTACGGGTATCTCTGAAAGTGTCTGTTGGGTTGGCACGAATCGAGACTGGGATTTGTCACTCCGTATGACGGAGAGGTATCTCTGGGCCCACTCGGTAATGCATCATCATAATGAGCTCAATGTGACCAAGTGGTTGATCACGGGATCATGCATTACGGTATGAGTAAAGTGACTTGCCGGTAACGAGATTGAACAAGGTATTGGGATACCGACGATCGGGTCTCGGGCAAGTAACGTATCGATTGACAAAGGGAATTGTATACGGGATTGATCGAATCCTCGATATCATGGTTCATACAATGAGATCATCGAGGAGCATGTGGGATCCAACATGGGTATCCAGATCCCGCTGTTGGTTATTGACCGGAGAGTCGTCTCGGTCATGTCTGCGTGTCTCCCGAAGCCGTAGGGTCTACACACTTAAGGTTTGATGATGCTAGGGCTGTTGAGATATTAGTATACGGTAACCCGAAAGTTGTTCGGAGCCCCGGATGAGATCCCGGACGTCACGAGGAGTTCCGGAATGGTCCGGAGGTGAAGATTTATATATAGGAAGTCGACTTTCGGCCATCGGGAAAGTTTCGGGGGTAATCGGTATTGTACTGGGACCACCGGAAGGGTCCCGGGGGTCCACCGGGTGGGGCCGCCTATCCCGGAGGGCCCCATGGGCTGAAGTGGGAGGGGAACCAGCCCCTAGTGGGCTGGTGCGCCCCCCTTGGGCCTCCCCCTGCGCCTAGGGTTGGAAACCCTAGGGGTGGGGGGCGCCCCACTTGGCTTTGGGGGCACTCCACCCCCTTGGCCGCCGCCCCCCTTGGAGATTGCATCTCCTAGGGCCCCCTAGGGGTCCTATATATAGTGGGGGTGAGGGAGGGCAGCCGTACCCTAGTCCCTGGCGCCTCCCTCTCCCTCCCGTGACACTTCTCCCTCTCCCTGAGCTTGGCGAAGCCCTGCCGAGATCACCGTTGCTTCCACCACCACGGCGTCATGCTGCTGGATCTCCATCAACCTCTCCTTCCCCCTTGCTGGATCAAGTTGGAGGAGACGTCTTCCCAACCGTACGTGTGTTGAACATGGAGGTGCTGTCCGTTCGGCGCTAGGTCATCGGTGATTTGGATCACGACGAGTACGACTCCATCAACCCCGTTCTCTTGAACGCTTCCGCTCACGATCTACAAGGGTATGTAGATGCACTCCCCTCTCCCTCGTTGCTATATGACTCCATAGATTGATCTTGGTGATGCGTAGAAAATTTTAAAATTCTGCTACGTTCCCCAACACCATACCCATGTGATTATATCTCTTTTGTTGGTGAAGAAGGTGGTGGTGACGGATAATCGCACATCGAGCGTAAGAGGTCCTCTAGCTTGCGAATAATGCCCTTGAGTGCGACAATATGCTCCTTCAACAAAATATTTTCTTGTGTGAGATACTTGTTTTGTATACGACCTAACTCAATCATCTTGAAAGCTTCGATCTCAGTTGGGGTAAGAAGGTTATGATCAAGTTGAAGGATGTCTTTTGCTGCCGGAGCTTGATCCTCCGTGGCCTTCTTGATCCTTTCATCCTTGTTGGCCCTCATGGGTTCTTCCCTCTTCAGATCTATCTTCATTAGCCAAGCATCGTTGTCGCCATTGTTGGAGGAGGGAGACGACGTGATGCCTAGCCTGGAAAACCCTGACAGAAAACAACTCAAAACAAGAACAGAGGAGGTTTGCATGATACGGGAGTCAAAACCTTCGGGAGAATATATAATGAATTTTTACCGACCAAAATACGTAACATGCAAGAAAACAGAGTCCGGAAGGCACACGAGGTGCACACAAGGTAGGGGGCGCGCCCAGGGGGGTAGGGCGCGCCCACCACCCTCGTGGGGCCCTCGTGTCCTTCCCGGACTGCTACTTATTTTTCTATTTTTCTAAATATTCCAAGACGGAGAAATATTGCCTTAAAAATTGTTTTGGAGTCGGTTTACTTACCGTACCACATACCTATTCCTTTAGTCTGAAACGCTCCGGAAAGTGTCCCTTATGTATTCCTCCGGGGTTACGGTTTCAATAATATTGGTTTCAACATTTACGGGATTACCTGAGATATAATGTTTAATTCTTTGACCATTTACCACCTTCGGATTTGTGCCCTCGAAGTTGTTGATTTTTATGGCACCGGAATGATAGACCTCTTCAATAACATAGGGGCCTTCCCATTTAGAGAGAAGTTTTCCTGCAAAAAATCTTAAACGAGAGTTGTATAGCAATACATAATCACCTACATTAAACTCATGCTTTTGTATCCTTTTGGCATGCCATCTTTTAACTTTTTCTTTAAACAACTTGGCATTTTCATAAGCTTGGGTTCTCCATTCATCAAGTGAGCTAATATCAAATAACCTCTTCTCACCGGCAAGTTTAAAATCATAGTTGAGCTCTTTAATAGCCCAATATGCCTTATGTTCTAGTTTGAGAGGTAAGTGACATGCTTTTCCATAAACCATTTTATACGGAGACATACCCATAGGATTTCTGTATGCAGTTCTATCAGCCCATAATGCATCATCAAGTTTCTTGGACCAATTCTTTCTAGACTTATTAACAGTCTTTTGCAAAATTAATTTGAGCTCTCTATTGCTCAACTCTACTTGACCACTAGACTGTGGGTGATAAGGAGATGCAATTCTATGATTACCATCATATTTAGCAAGCATTTTACGGAGGCACCATGAATAAAGTGTGAACCACCATCAGTCATTAAATATCTAGGGACTCCAAACCTCGGGAAAATAACTTCTTTAAGCATTTTAATAGAGGTGTTATGATCAGCACTACTAGTTGGAATAGCATCTACCCACTTAGTAACGTAATCAACAGCAACTAGAATATGTGTGTATCCATCAGAGGCAGGAAAAGGTCCCATATAATCAAAGCCCCAAACATCAAACGGTTCAATAACAAGAGAATAATTCATAGGCATTTCTTGACGTCTACTAATATTACCAATTCTTTGACATTCATCACAAGACAAGACAAACTTACGGGCATCCTTGAAGAGAGTAGGCCAATAAAAACCAGATTGCAATACCTTATGTGCAGTTCTATCTCCAGCGTGGTGTCCTCCATAAGCCTCGGAATGACACTTGCGTAGGATCTGTTCCTGTTCATGCTCAGGTACACAACGTCCAATAACACCATCTACTCCTTCTTTATAAAGATGTGGGTCATCCCAAAAGTAATGTCTTAAATCATAGAAAAACTTTTTCTTTTGCTGGTATGTGAAGCTAGGTGGTATAAACTTAGCAACAATATAATCAGCATAATCAGCATAACATGGAGTACTACGAGAAGTACTTATAACATTTAATTGTTCATCAGGAAAGCTATCGTTAATAGGTAGTGGGTCATCAAGAACATTCTCTAACCTAGACAAGCTGTCTGCAACGGGGTTCTCAGATCCCTTTCTATCAACAATATTCAAATCAAATTCTTGTAGCAAGAGAACCCATCTAATAAGTCTAGGTTTAGCATCTTCTTTTCCATAAGATATTTAATAGCACCATGATCAGTGTGAATAGTTACTTTAGAATCAACAATATAAGATCTGAACTTATCACAAGCAAATACAACTGCTAAAAGCTCTTTTTCAGTAGTAGCATAATTTCTTTGAGCATTGTCTAGAGTCTTACTAGCATAATGAATAACATTTAATTTATTATCAACTCTTTGCCCTAGAACAGCACCTACAGCATAATCACTAGCATCACACATAATTTCAAAGGGTAAATTCCAATCAGGTGGCTGAACAACAGGTGCAGAGACTAATGCTTTCTTAAGTATTTCAAATGCTTCTACACAATCATCATCAAAGACAAATGGTATATCTTTTTGCAATAAATTAGTCAAAGGACGAGAAATTTTTGAGAAGTCCTTAATGAACCTCCTATAAAATCTGGTGTGACCAAGGAAACTTCTTATACCTTTGATGTCCTTGGGACATGGCATCTTTTCAATAGCATCAACCTTGGCTTTATCAACTTGAATACCTCTTTCAGAAACTTTGTGCCCCAAGACGATACCTTCATTGACCATAAAGTGGCACTTTTCCCAATTCAAGACAAGATTAGTTTCTTCACATCTCTGCAAAACTCGATCAAGATTTCTCAAGCAATCATCAAAAGAGGAACCATAGACGGAAAAGTCGTCCATGAAAACCTCACAAATCTTTTCACAAAAGTTAGAGAATATAGTCATCATGCATCTTTGAAAGGTAGCAGGTGCATTACATAAACCAAAAGGCATACGTCTATAAGCAAAAGTACCAAAAGGTCATGTAAAAGTAGTCTTTGATTGATCTCTAGCCGACACAGGTATTTGAGAGAAACCAGAATAACCATCTAGAAAGCAATAGTGTGTATGTTTGCATAATCTTTCTAGCATTTGATCAATAAAAGGTAAGGGGTAATGATCTTTCTTAGTAGCTTTATTTAATTTGCAGAAATCAATTACCATCCTATAACCTGTGATAATTCTTTGTGGAATCAATTCATCTTTATCATTAGGAATAACAGTAATACCTCCCTTCTTAGGGACACAATGGACAGGACTTACCCACTCACTATCAGCAACGGGATAAATTATACCTGCCTCCAGAAGCTTGAGTATTTCTTTTCTTACCACTTCTTTCATTTTAGGATTCAGACGGCGTTGAGGATCACGAACTGGTTTGGCATCTACTTCCAAATTTATTTTATGTTGACATAGAGTGGGACTAATGCCCTTAAGATCATCAAGAGTATATCCAATAGCAGCACGATGCTTCTTCAGAGTTTTTAGTAATCTTTCTTCTTCATGCTCTGAAAGGTTAGCACTAATAATAATAGGATATATCTTCTTTTCATCAAGATAAGCATATTTAAGATTATCAGGCAAAGGTATAAGCTCAAACACGGGATCACCCTTGGGTGGAGGAGGATCCCCTAAAATTTCAACAGGCAAATTGTGTTGCAGAATAGGTTCCTGTTTAAAGAGTATTTCATCTATTTCCCTTCTTTCATTCATGAACATATCATTTTCATGGTCTAACAAATAATGTTCTAAAGGATCACTAGGAGGTACGGCAATAGAAGCAAGACCAATAATTTCATCCTTACTAGGTAATTCTTCCCCACGATGTTGTTTACTAAATTTAGAGAATTAAACTCATGAACCATATCATCCAAGCCAACAGTAACAACATTCTTTGTGCAATCTATGGTAGCATTGACAGTATTTAAGAAGGGTCTACCAAATATAATGGGACAAAAGCTATCTTGCGGAGAAGTAAGAACAAGAAAATCAGCGGGATATTTAGTTTTCCCACATAAGACTTCAAGATCTCTAACAATTCCAATTGGTGAAATAGTATCTCTATTGGCAAGTTTAATTGTGACATCAATACCTTCTAAATCAGCAAGTACAATTTCATTCTTAATTTCTTCATATAAAGTATGCGGTATAACACTAGCACTCGCACCCATGTCACATAAGCCATGATAACAATGATCTCCTATTTTAACAGAAATAACAGGCACGCCTGCCACAGGTCTATGTTTATCTTTATCACAAGGTTTAGCAATTCTAGCAGTTTCACCTTCGAACTGGATAACATGCCCATCAATATTATCAGACAAGAGATCTTTAACAATAGCAATATTAGGTTCTACTTTAACTTGCTCAGGAGGTGTATAAGTTCTAATATTACTTTTACGTACAACAGTTGAAGCTTTAGCATGATCCTTTACTCTAACAGGGAAAGGTGGTTTCTCAACATAAGAAGTAGAAACAATAGAATCATTATAAGTGACAGTCTTTTCTTCAACTTTAATAGGTGCAGCTACTTTTACTTCTATGGGAGGATGATATTTAAACCACTTCTCCTTAGGGAGATCAACATAAGTAGCAAAAGATTCACAGAAAGAAGCTACTATCTCAGAGTCAAGTCCATATTTAGTGCTAAACTTACAGAAAATATTGGTATCCATAAAAGATTTAACACGATCAAACTTAGGTGTCATACCTGACTCCTTACCTTCGTCGAGGTCCCAATCTTCAGAATTGCGTTTAATTCTATCCAGTAAATTCCATCTGAATTCAATAGTCTTCATCATAAAAGAGCCAGCACAAGAAGTATCGAGCATTGTGCGATTGTTTTCAGAAAGCCGAGCATAAAAACTTTGCATAATTATTTCTCTCGGAGCTCATGATTGGGGCATGAATATAACATTGATTTAAGCCTCCCCCAAGCTTGAGCGATGCTTTCTCCTTCGCGAGGCCAGAAATTATATATATAATTGCGATCATGATGAACAAGATGCATAGGGTAATACTTTTGATGAAATTCCAACTTCAATCTTTTATAGTCCCATGATCTCATATCATCACATAGCCTATACCATATCAATGCGTCTCCTTTCAAAGATAAAGGGAAGACCTTCTTCTTAGAAACATCATCGGGTATACCTGCAAGCTTAAATAATCCACAAACTTCATCCACATATATTAAGTGCTCATCAGGATGCTTCATTCCATCTCCTGTAAAAGGGTTAGCTAGCAGTTTTTCCATCATACCCAAAGGAAATTCAAAAGGAGTTTCATTTTCAATAGGTTCAGTAGGTTGAGGAGCAACTCTTTGCTCTACTGGACGGGGTGAAGATACCCCGAACAAGCCCCTCAGAGAATTACTTTCCATAGTAACAAGTGACAGTAAATTTCAGCACACTATATAAATTTTTCCTTACCAAATCCCACCTACCAAAGGCGCTACACTCCCCGGCAACGGTGCCAGAAAAGAGTCTTGATGACCCACAAGTATACGGATCTATCGTAGTCCTTTCGATAAGTAAGAGTGTCGAACCCAACGAGGAGCAGAAGGAAATGATAAGTGGTTTTCAGCAAGGTATTCTCTGCAAGTACTGAAATAAGTGGTAACAGATAGTTTTGTGATAAGATAAATTATAACGAGCAACAAGTAACAAAAGTAAAGAAAGTGCAGCAAGGTGTCCCAATCCTTTTTGTAGCAAAGGACAAGCCGGAACAAACTCTTATAATAGGAAAAGCGCTCCCGAGGACACATGGGAATATCGTCAAGCTAGTTTTCATCACGTTCATATGATTCGCATTCGATACTTTGATAATTTGATATGTGGGTGGGAAAGTTAGAGATACTATTTCACCAATTGGGATTGTTAGAGATGTTGAAGTCTTGTGTGGGAAAGTTAAATATCCTACTGATTTTCTTGTTCTTGGTTCCCCGCAAGATGACTTTTGTCCCATTATATTTGGTAGACGCTTCTTGAATATTGGTAATGCTAAGATAGACTGCAACAAGGATATTGTTTCTGTTGGTTTAGGGGATATGTCTCATGAGTTTAATTTTGCCAAATTTCGTAGACAACCCCATGATAAAGAATTGCCTAGTAAAGATGAAATTATTGGTCTTGCTTCTATTGTCGTGCCTCCTACTGATCCTTTAGAACAATATTTGCTAGACCATGAAAATGATATGTTTATGAATGAATGAAGGGAAATAGATGAAGTATTCTTTAAACAGGGACCTATTTTGAAACACAACTTGCCTGTTGAAATCCTAGGGGATCCCCCTCCACCTAAGGGTGATCCTGTGTTTGAGCTTAAACCTTTACCTGATACTCTCAAATATGCTTATCTTGATGAGAAAGAGATATATCCCGTTATTATTAGTGCTAACCTTTCAGAGCATGAAGAAAAGAAATTATTGAAAACCCTGAAGAAGCATCGTGCTGCTATTGGATATACTCTTGATGATCTTAAGGGCATTAGTCCCACTCTATGCCGGCACAAAATAAAGCTGGAGAAAGACGCTAAACCAGTTGTTGATCACCAACGACGGTTAAATCCTAAGATGAAAGAAGTGGTAAGAAAAGAAATACTAAAACTTCTGGAGGCAGGTATAATTTATCCCGTTGCTGATAGTCAGTGGGTAAGTCCTGTCCATTGTGTCCCTAAGAAGGGAGCTATTACTGTTGTTCCTAATGATAAAGATGAATTGATCCCACAAAGAATTGTTACAGGTTATAGAATGGTAATTGATTTCCGCAAATTAAATAAAGCTACTAAAAAGGATCATTACCCTTTACCTTTTATTGATCAAATGCTAGAAAGATTATCCAATCATACACATTTTTTCTTTCTAGATGCTTATTCTGGTTTGTCTCAAATACCTGTGTCGAAAGAGGATCAAGAAAAGACAACTTTTACTTGCCCTTTTGATACCTTTGCTTATAGACGTATGCCTTTTGGTTTATGTAATCGATGACCCACAGGTATAGGGGATCTACCGTAGTCCTTTCGATAAGTAAGAGTGTCGAACCCAATGAGGAGCAGAAGGAAATGATAAGCGGTTTTCAGCAAGGTATTCTCTGCAAGTACTGAAATAAGTGGTAACAAATAGTTTTGTGATAAGATAAATTGTAACGAGCAACAAGTAACAAAAGTAAATAAAGTGCAGCAAGGTGGCCCAATCCTTTTTGTAGCAAAGGACAAGCCGGATCAAACTCTTATAATAGGAAAAGCGCTCCCGAGGACACATGGGAATATTGTCAAGCTAGTTTTCACCACGTTCATATGATTCGCGTTCGATACTTTGATAATTTGATATGTGGGTGGACCGGTGCTTGGGTGCTGTTCTTACTTGAACAAGCATCCCACTTATGATTAACATCTATTGCAAGCATCCGCGACTACAACAAAAGTATTAAGGTAAACCTAACCATAGCATGAAACATGTGGATCTAAATCAGCCCCTTACGAAGCAACGCATAAACTAGGGTTTAAGCTTCTGTCACTCTAGCAACCCATCATCTACTTATTACTTCCCAATGCCTTCCTCTAGGCCCAAATAATGGTGAAGTGTTATGTAGTCGACGTTCACATAACACCACTAGAGGCTAGACAACATACATCTTATCAAAATATCAAACGAATACCAAATTCACATGACTACTAATAGCAAGACTTCTCCCTTGTCCTCAGGAACAAACGTAATTACTCACAAAGCATATTCATGTTCATAATCAGAGGGGTAATAATATGCATATAGGATCTGAACATATGATCTTCCACCAAATAAACCAATTAGCATCAACTACAAGGAGTAATCAACACTACTAGCAACCTACTAGCACCAATCCCGGACTTCGAGACAAGAATTGGATACGAGAGATGAACTAGGGTTTGGAAATGAGATGGTGCTGGTGAAGATGTTGATGGAGATTGCCCTCTCCCGATGAGAGGAGCGTTGGTGATGACGATGATGATGATTTGCCCCTCCCGGAGGGAAGTATCCCCGGTAGAACAGCTCTGCCGGAGCTCTAGATTGGTTCCGCCAAGGTTCCGCCTCGTGGCGGTGGAGTCTCGTCCCGAAAAGTTCCTTCTGATTTTTTTCTCATCGAAAGACTTCATATAGGAGAAGATGGACGTCGGAGAGCCACCAGGGGGCCCACGAGGTAGGGGGCGCGCCCTAGGGGGCCCCCACCCTCGTGAGAAGGGTGTGGGCCCCCTGGCCTTCATCTTTGGCGAGGATTTTTATTTATTTATTTTAATATGTTCCGTGAAGTTTCAGGACTTTTGGAGTTGTGCAGAATAGGTCTCTAATATTTGCAACTTTTCCAGCCCAGAATTCCAGCTGCCGGCATTCTCCCTCCTTATGTAAACCTTGTAAAATAAGAGAGAATAGCCATAAGTATTGTGACATAAAGTGAAATAACAGTCCATAATGCAATAAATATCGATATAAAAGCATGATGCAAAATGGACGTATCAGTAATGCACCTGCTACCTTTCAAAGATGTATGACTGCTATATTCTCTGACTTTTGTGAAAAGATTGTTGAGGTATTCATGGATGATTTCTCTATTGATGGAACTTCTTTTGATGATAGCTTAAGCAACCTTGATCGAGTTTTGCAGAGATGTGAAGAAACTAATCTTGTTAAATTGGGAGAAGTGCCACTTTATGGTTAATGAAGGTATTGTCTTGGGGCATAAAACTTCTGAAAGAGGTATTGAAGTTGATAAAGCTAAGGTTGATGCTATTGAAAATATGCCGTGTCCCAAGGACATTAAAGGTATAAGAATTTTCCTTGGTCATGCCGGTTTTTATAGGAGGTTCATTAAGGACTTTTCTAAATTTTCTCGGCCTCTGACTAATCTCTTACAAAAATATGTTCCTTTTGTCTTTAATGATGATTGTGTAGAAGAATTTGAAATACTTAATAAAGCTTTGGTTTCTGCACCTATTGTTCAACCTCCTGATTGGAATTTACCCTTTGAAATTATGTGTGATGCGAGTGATATGTTGTAGGGCTGTCCTAGGACAAAGAGTTGATAAGAAATTAAATGTTATTCAATATGCTAGTAAAACTCTAGACAGTGCCCAAGGAAATTATGCTACTACTGAAAAAGAATTTTTAGCAGTTGTATTTGCTTGTGATAAGTTCAGACCTTATATTGTTGATTCTAAAGTAACTGTTCACACTGATCATGATGCTATTAAATATCTTATGGAAAAGAAAGATGCTAAACCTAGACTTATTAGATGGTTTCTCTTGCTATAAGAATTTTATTTGCATATTATTGATAGAAAGGGAGCTGAGAACCCCGTTGCAGACAACTTATCTAGGTTAGAGAATGTTCTTGATGACCCACTACCTATTGATGATAGCTTTCCTGATGAACAATTACCTGTCATAAATGCTTCTCGTACTGCTCCACGGTCTTATTAGACATTGTGTACCTGAGCATGAACAGGAACAGATCTTATGCAAGTGCCACTCTGAGGCTTATGGAGGACACCATGCTGGAGATATAAATGCGCATAAGGTATTGCAATCCGTTTTTATTGGCCTACTCTCTTCAAAGATGCCCATAAGTTTGTCTTGTCTTGTGATGAATGTCATAGAATTGGTAATATTAGTAGACATCAAGAAATGCCTATGAACTATTCACTTGTTATTGAACCATTTGATGCTTGGGGCTTTGATTATATGGGACCTTTTCCTTCCTCTAATGGGTATACTCATATTTTAGTTGTTGTTGATTACGTTACTAAATGGGTAGAAGCTATTCCAACTAGTAGGCTGATCATAACACCTCTATTAAGATGCTTAAAGAAGTCATTTTCCGAGGTTTGGAGTCCCTAGATACTTAATGACTAATGGTGGTTCACATTTTATTCATGGTGCTTTTCATAAAATGCTTGCTAAGTATGATGTTAATCATAGAATTGCATCTCCATATCATCCACATTCTAGTGGTGAAGTAGAACTTAGCAATAGAGAGCTTAAATTAGTTTTGCAAAAGACTGTCAATAGATCTAGAAAGAATTGGTCCAAGAAACTCTATGATGCATTATGGGCTTATAGAACTGCATATAAAAATCCTATGGGTATGTCTCCATATAAAATGGTTTATGGTAAAGCATGTCACTTACCTCTTGAACTAGAAAATAAGGCATATTGGGCTATTAAAGAGCTTGACTATGACTTTAAACTTGCCGGTGATAAGAGGCTTTTTGACATTAGCTCACTTGATGAATGGAGAACCCAGGCCTACGAGAATGCCAAACTGTTTAAAGAAAAGGTTAAAACATGGCATGACAAAAGGATACAAAAATGTGAGTTTAATGTAGGTGATTATGTATTGTTATACAACTCTCGTTTAAGATTTTTTGCAGGCAAACTCCTCTCTAAATGGGAAGGTCCTTACGTCATCGAGGAGGTCTATCATTCCGGTGCCATAAAAATCAACAACTTCGAAGGCACAAATCCGAAGGTGGTGAACGGTCAAAGAATCAAACATTATATCTCAGGTAATCCTATAAATGTTGAAACTAATGTTATTGAAACCGTAACCCCGGAGGAATACATAAGGGACAGTTTCCAGAACGTCTCAGACTCCGAAAAGGAATAGGTACATGGTACGGTAAGTAAACCGACTCCAAAACAGTTCTAATGGCAATTTTTCTCCGTTTTGGAATATTTAAGAAAATAGGAAAATAAGAAGCAGACCGGAAAGGACACGGGGCTTCCACCAGGGTGCTCTCCGGACCCCTTTTTTGCACGATACATCTTTTGGTCGGTAAAAATTCACTATATAATCTCCCGAAGGTTTTGACCACCGTATCACGAAAATATCTTCTGTTTTTGTTTCGAGCTGATTTCTGCCAGGGTTGTCAAGGCCAAGCATCATGTCATCTCCCTCCTCGTCCAACAATGAGGGCAATGATGCTTGGATAATGAAGATAGAGCTGAAGAGAGAAGAGCCCGGAGAGATCAACAAGGATGATGGGATCAAGAAGGCCATGGGGCACCAAGTTCCGGCAGCAGTGGAAGAAGACATCCTTTGACCTCACCACAATCTCTTTACCCCAACGGAGATTGAGGCTTTCAAGATGATTGATGCTACCTCTTGAGCACTTGCGTTGGTTTTCCCTTAAAGATGAAAGGGTGGTGCAGCAAAGTAGCGTAAGTATTTCCCTCAGTTTTTGAGAACCAAGGTATCAATCCAGTAGGAGGCCATGCACGAGTCCCTCACACCTACACAAACAAATAAATCCTCACAACCAACGCGATAAGGGGTTGTCAATCCCTACATGGTCACTTACGAGAGTGAGATCTGATATATATGATAAGATAATATTTTTGGTATTTTTATGATAAAGATGCAACATAAAATAAAAGGCAATAAAAATAACTAAGTATTGGAAGATTAATATGATGGAAGATAGACCCGGGGCCATAGGTTTCACTAGTGGCTTCTCTTGAGAGCATAAGTATTCACGGTGGGTAAACAAATTACTGTTGAGCAATTGACATAATTGAGCATAATTATGAGAATATCTAGGTATGATCATGTATATAGGCATCACGTCCGAGACAAATAGACCGACTCCTGCCTGCATCTACTACTATTACTCCACACATCGACCGCTATCCAGCATGAATCTAGAGTATTAAGTTCAAGAGAACAGAGTAACGCTTTAAGCAAGATGACATGATGTAGAGGGATAAACTCATGCAATATGAAATAAACCCCATATTTTTATCCTCGATGCCAACAATACAATACGTGCCTTGCTGCCCCTATTGTCACTGGGAAAGGACACCGCAAGATTGAACCGAAAGCTAAGCACTTCTCCCATTGCAAGAAAGATCAATCTAGTAGGCCAAACCAAACTGATAATTCGAAGAGACTTGCAAAGATAACCAATCATACCTAAAAGAATTCAGAGAAGATTCAAATATTGTTCATAGATAAACTTGATCATAAACCCACAATTCATCGGTCTCAACAAACACACCACAAAAGAAGATTACATCGAATAGATCTCCACAAGAGAGGGGAGAACTTTGTATTGAGATCCAAAAAGAGAGAAGAAGACATCTAGCTAATAACTATGGACCCGTAGGTCTAAGGTACACTACTCACACTTCATCGGAAGGGCTATGGTGTTGATGTAAAAGCCCTCCGTGATCGATGCTCCCTCCGGCGGAGCTCCAGAACAGGCCCCAAGATGGGATGTCGTGGATACAGAAAGTTATGGCGGTGGAATTAGGGTTTTGGCTCCGTATCTGGTAGTTTGGGGGTACGTAGGTATATATATAGGAGGAAGGAGTACGTCGGTGGAGCAACAGGGGGCCCACGAGGGTGGAAGGCGCGCCCAGGGGGTAGGCGCGCCCCCTACCTCGTGGCCTCCTGGTTGATGTCTTGACGTAGGGTCCAAGTCCTCTGGATCATGTTCGTTCTGAAAATTACGTTCCTGAAGGTTTCACTCCGTTTGGACTCCGTTTGATATTCTTTTTCTGCGAAACCCTAAAATAGGCGAAAAAACAGCAATTCTGGGCTGGGCTTCCAATTAATAGGTTAGTCCCAAAAATAATATAAAAGTGTATAACAAAGCCAAATTTCCATAACAGAATATAATATAGCATGGAACAATAAAAAATTATAGATACGTTGGAGACGTATCAAGCCTCCCCAAGCTTAATTTCTGCTCGTCCTCGAGTAGGTAAATGATAAAAATAGAATTTTTGATGTGGAATGCTATTTGGCATAATTTCAATGTAATTCTCTTAATTGTGGTATGAATATTCAGATCCGAAAGATTCAAGACAAAAGTTTAATATTGACATAGAAATAATAATACTTCAAGCATACTAACTAAGCAATTATGTCTCTTCAAAATAACATGGCCAAAGAAAGTTATCCCTACAAAATCATATAGTCTGGCTATGCTCCATCTTCACCACACAAAGTATTCAAATCATGCACAACCCCGATGACAAGCCAAGCAATTGTTTCATACTTTTAATGTTCTCGAACTTTTTCAATCTTCACGCAATACATGAGCGTGAGCCATGGACATAGCACTATAGGTGGAATAGAATGGTGGTTGTGGAGAAGACAAAAAAGGGGAAGATAGTCTCACATCAACTAGGCGTATCAACGGGCTATGGAGATGCCCATCAATAGATATCAATGTGAGTGAGTAGGGATTGCCATGCAACGGATGCACTAGAGCTATAAGTATATGAAAGCTCAACAAAAAGAAACTAAGTGGGTGTGCATCCAACTTGCTTGCTCACGAAGACCTAGGGAATTTTGAGGAAGCCCATCGTTGGAATATACTCCCTCTGTAAACTAATATAAGAGCGTTTAGATCACTATTTTAGTATTCTAAACGCTCTTATATTAGTTTACGGAGGGAGTACAAGCCAAGTTCTATAATGAAAAATTCCCACTAGTATATGAAAGTGATAACATAGGAGACTCTCTATCATGAAGATCATGGTGCTACTTTGAAGCACAAGTGTGGAAAAAGGATAGTAGTATTGCCCCTTTTTTGGGCCTTCTTTTTTTTTTCTTCTTTGGCCTTTTTTTTATTTGGGACAATACTCTATGAATGATGATCATCACACTTCTATTTATTTACAACTCAATGATTACAACTCGATACTGGAACAAAGTATGACTCTATATGAATGCCTCCGTCGGTGTACCGGGATAGCAATGATGCATGAGTGACTTATATGAAAGAATTATGAACGGTGGCTTTGCCACAACTAAAATGTCAACTACATGATCATGCAAAGCAATACGACAATAATGGAGCGTGTCATGATAAATGGGACGGTGGAAAGTTGCATGGCAATATATCTCGGAATGGCTATGGAAATGCCATGATAGGTAGGTATGGTGGCTGTTTTGAGGAAGGTATATGGTGGGTGTATGATACCGACGAAAGGTGCGCGGTATTAGAGAGGCTAGCAATTGTGGAAGGGTGAGAGTGCGTATAATCCATGGACTCAACATTACTCATAAAGAACTCACATACTTATTGCAAAAATCTATTAGTTATCAAAGCAAAGTACTACGTGCATGCTCCTAGGGGGATAGATTGGTAGGAAAAGACCATCGCTCGTCCCCGACCGCCACTCATAAGGAGGACAATCAATAAATACATCATGCTCCGACTTCTTAACATAATGGTTCACCATACGTGCATGCTACGGTAATCACAAACTTCAACACAAGCATTTCTCAAATTCACAACTACTCAACTAGCACAACTCTAATGTCACCATCTCCATATCTCAAAACAATTATCAAGTTTCAAACTTCTCATAGTATTCAACACACTCATAAGAAAATTTTATTTATTAATCATGAATGCCTCAAATAATTAAAGAACCATGCTGTTTTGTAGGACTCTCCAAATAATATAAGTGAAGCATGAGAGAACAATGGTTTCTATAAAACATATCTACCACCGTGCTCTAAAAGATATAAGTGAAGCACTAGAGCAAAAACTATATAACTCAAAAGATATAAGTGAAGCACATAGAGTATTCTAATAATTTCCGAATCATGTGTGTATCTCTCATAAAGGTGTGTGCAGCAAGGATGATTGTGGAAAGCTAACAAATAAAGACTCAAATAATACAAGACACTCCAAGCAAAACACATATCATGTGGTAAATAAAAATATAGCTCCAAGTAAAGTTACCGATAGAAGTAGACGAAAGAGGGGATGCCTTCCGGGGCATCCCCAAGCTTTGGCTTTTAGGTGTCCTTAGATTATCTTGGGGGTGCCATGGTCCTCCCCAAGCTTAGGCTCTTCCCACTCCTTGTTCCATAATCCATCAAATCTTTACCCCAAAACTTGAAAACTTCACAACACAAAACTTAAAGTAGAAAATCTCGTGAGCTCCGTTAGCGAAAGAAAACAAAACACCACTTCAAGGTACTGTAATGAACTCATTCTTTATTTATATTGGTGTTAAACCTACTGTATTCCAACTTATCTATGGTTTATAAACTATTTTACTAGCCATAGATTCATCAAAATAAGCAAACAACACACGAAAAACAGAATCTGTCAAAAACAGAACAGTCTGTAGTAATATGTAGCTAACGCAAGATCTGGAACCCCAAAGATTTTAAAATAAATTTCTGGACGTGAGGAATTTATCTATTAATCATCTGCAAAAAGAATTAACTAAATATCACTTTCAAAATAAAAATGGCAGCAGTTCTTGTGAGCGCTAAAGTTTCTGTTTTTTATAGCAAGATTAACAAGACTTTCCCCAAGTCTTCCCAACGGTTATACTTGGGACAAACACTAATTAAACACAAAAAACACAACCAAAACAGAGGATAGATAAATTATTTATTACTAAACAGGAGCAAAAATCAAGGAATAAAAATAAAATTGGGTTGCCTCCCAACAAGCGCTATCATTTAACGCCCTAGCTAGGCATAAAAAGCAAGGATAGATCTAGGTGTTGCCATAATAGTAAGATAGATCATTAAAACTCATTTCATATTCTCTACGTTCGGCAGCAAGTTTTCTTTGAGGCAAGCAAAATTACTCAAAAGGGGTAAATTTAATGGGACAAAAGTCCCCAAGATCAACTTTGGGAGGTATAGGTTCCTCCTTTGGCCCTTCGTATTGCACAACCAATTCATCATTATAAGCATTCTTTTGATAGAACTTTGTGAGCCTATACTTAAGAGAATATCCTAGTTCATTATTTCGAATGGCCAAATCATCATTAAGTTCAGAAATTCTATCAACTAAAACATTGGTAGGAACCCTTTTTCTAAGATTTTCATTGAAAGCAACATAGTCCAGAGATTGAAAACGCATTATTTCTTCTTGATCAAAAAGGATAGCCTCTATGGGAGGGCGGCAAGCGTCCACTGTATAATGCGCAAAGATTTCTCTGGCCTCTTTTATTATGAATCTAAACTCATGAGCCAAAAACATAGTAGCGGCACACTTAATAGAAGAATGCTCAATATTAGAAAATCCTAGGAAAATCATTTGTATGCAAGGGTGCATCTGCATGAATTGTCTTTCAAGTTCAACTACAAGCGTGGCAATAGAGTCCGCAAGACTACTAGTTCTATGAAGGATAGAACTACCCATAGAAGGTAAATCACCGGCACAAGTAAAGAAATCTTGGATAACTCCTTTTCCAATAATATTACCTCTACCAATACGGAATTTTTTGTATGTAAGATAGGGGGTTCTTCAGCAGGAGCATCAGAATTTTTTATGATATTATTATTCTCCATATCGACAATAATTTCCCCAATTTTAGACATAACGGCAGAAAGTGCAAAGGGAAAAAAGAGGCAAATAGAGAAAGAGAGGGAGGATAGAGAGAGAGGGTGAATAAAACGGCAAGGGTGAAGTGGGGGAGAGGAAAATGAGAGGCAAATGGAAAATAATGTAATGCGAGAGATAAGGGTTGTGATGGGTACTTCATATGTTGACTTTTGTGTAGACCTCCCCGGCAACGGCACCAGAAATCCTTCTTGCTACCTCTTGAGCACTTGCGTTGGTTTTTCCTTGAAGAGGAAAGGGTGGTGCAGCAAAGTAGCATAAGTATTTCCCTCAGTTTTTGAGAACCAAGGTATCAATCCAGTAGGAGGCCACGCACGAGTCCCTCACGCCTACACAAACAAATAAATCCTCGCAACCAACACGATAAGGGGTTGTCAATCCCTACACGGTCACTTACAAGAGTGAGATCTGATAGATATGATAAGATAATATTCTTGGTATTTTTATGATAAAGATGCAAAGTAAAATAAAAGGCAATAAAAATAACTAAGTATTGGAAGATTAATATGATGGAAGATAGACCCGGGGGCCATAGGTTTCACTAGTGGCTTCTCTCGAGAGCATAAGTATTCACGGTGGGTAAACAAATTACTGTTGAGCAATTGACAGAATTGAGCATAGTTATGAGAATATCTAGGTATGATCATGTATATAGGCATCATGTCCGAGACAAGTAGACCGACTCCTGCCTGCATCTACTACTATTACTCCACACATTCACCGCTATCTAGCATGCATCTAGAGTATTAAGTTCAAGAGAACAGAGTAACGCTTTAAGCAAGATGACATGATGTAGAGGGATAAACTCATATGAAATAAACCCCATCTTGTTATCCTTGATGGAAACAATACAGTACGTGCCTTGCTGCCCCTGCTGCCACTGGGAAAGGACACCGCAAGATTGAACCGAAAGCTAAGCACTTCTCCCATTGCAAGAAAGATCAATCTAGTAGGCCAAACCAAACTGATAATTCGAAGAGACTTGCAAAGATAACCAATCATACCTAAAAGAATTCAGAGAAGATTCAAATATTGTTCATAGATAAACTTGATCATAAACCCGCAATTCGTCGGTCTCAACAAACACACCGCAAAAGAAGATTACATCGAATAGATCTCCACAAGAGAGGGGGAGAACTTTATATTGAGATCCAAAAAGAGAGAAGAAGCCATCTAGCTAATAACTATGGACCCATAGGTCTGAGGTAAACTACTCACACTTCATCGGAAGGGCTATGGTCTTGATGTAGAAGCCCTCCGTGATCGATGCCCCCTTCGGCGGAGCTCCGGAACAGGCCCCAAGATGGGATCTCATGGATACATAAAGTTACGGCAGTGGAATTAGGGTTTTGGCTCCGTATCTGGTAGTTTGGGGGTACGTAGGTATACATAGGAGGAAGGAGTACATCGGTGGAGCAATAGGGGGCCCACGAGGGTGGAGGGCATGCCCAGGGGGTAGGCACGCCCCCCTACCTCCTGGCCTCCTGGTTGATGTCTTGACATAGGGTCCAAGTCCTTTGGATCATGTTCGTTCCGAAAATCACGTTCCCGAAGGTTTCATTCCGTTTGGACTCCGTTTGATATTCTTCTTCTGCGAAACCCTAAAATAGGCAAAAAAAACAGCAATAGGTTTGTCCCAAAAATAATATAAAAGTGTATAATAAAGCCCAATAATGTCCAGAACAGAATATAATATAGCATGGATCAATCAAAAATTATAGATATGTTGGAGACGTATCAATTGAGTTTGCTCGTATTCAAAACAAGTATCTCACTAGTGAAAATATTTTGTTGAAGGAGCATATCATCGCACTCAAGGGCATTATCCGCAAATTGGAGGATCTCCTACGCTCGATGTGCGACTATCCATCATCACCAACACCTTCTTCACCAACAAAGAAGAACTGAGTATCGCGTATGGCACCCCCCTTGGCAACTGCCAAGCTTGGGGAGTGCCCCGGTATCGTATCACCATCAAACTTTTATCTTTACCGTTTTTCTTAGTTCGATCCTTTTTATAATATCTTGATCTAGTAGAATAAAGTTTTATATGATCTAATTGTGAGTTTTGCTTTATGATCCTTCTATGTAATCGAGTCTGTGAGCTATATATAATAAAGATTAGTGTTGAGTCAAGGGCTTGACTATTTTGCTATGATCTTGAGGGAATAGAATAAAATAAAAGAGAAGAAATAAAAAGAAATAAAGGGATCATGTGGATCTTATGGAGAGTAATGAGCTCACATATAAAGAGTATGATGAATAAAAATTGTTGAGAGTTGACAAACATAGTTTTGGTCATCTTTGCGATTAATAGGAAGTAATAAAGAAATAGAGGTTTTCACATATAAATATACTATCTTGGACATCTTTTATGATTGTGAGCACTCATTAAAATATGACTTGCTAAAGAGTTGACATTGGACAAGGAAGACAACATAATGGGTTATGTTTTCTTACATCTGAGATAAATTATATTGTCAAGGATCATCCAACATGTTGAGCTTGCCTTTCCCTCTCTTGCTAGCCAATTTCTTTGCATCAAGTAGAGATACTACTTTTGCTTCCAAATATCCCTAAAACCAGTCTTGCCATGAGAGCCCACCATATCTACCTATGGATTGAGTAAGATCCTTCAAGTAAGTTGTCATCATTGCAAGCAATAATAATTGCTCCCTAAATATGTATGACTTATTAGTGTGGAGAAAATAAGCTTTATACGATCTTGTGATGTGGAAGAAACAAAAGTGACGGACTGCATAATAAAGGTCCATATCACAAGTGGCAATATAAAGTGACGTTCTTTTGCATTAAGATTTCGTGCATCCAACCATAAAAGCACATGACAACCTCTGCTTCCCTTTGCGAAGGGACTATCTTTTATTCTTGTCTATTACTTCATATAAGAGTCACGGTGATCTTCACCTTTCCTTTTTACATTTTATCCTTTGGCAAGCACAATGTGTTGGAAAGATCTTGATATATATGGCTAATTGGATGTGGGTTTGCATGAACTATTATTGTTGACATTACCCTTGAGGTAAAAGGTTGGGAGGCAAAACTATAAGTCCCTATCTTTCTCTGTGTCTGATTAAAACTTCATAACCATAAATATCGCGTGAGTGTTAGCAATTGTGAAAGACTAAATGATGGTTGAGTATGTGGACGTGCTGAGAAGCTCTTATATTGGCTCTTTCCTATGTTATGATAAATTGCAATTGCTTCAATGACTGAGATTATAGTTTGTTAGTTTTCAATGAAGTTTCTGATTCATACTTGAGTATGTGAATGAATTGTTACTTTAGCATAAGAGATCATATGACAATATATATATATATGTTGTTGTTCTAAGAATGATCATGATGCCCTCATGTCCGTATTTTATTTTATTGGCACCTCTATCTCTAAACATGTGGACATATTTTTCAATTTCGGCTTTCGCTTGAGGACAGGCGAGGTCTAAGCTTGGGGGAGTTGATACGTCCATTTTGCATCATGCTTTTATATTGATATTTATTGCATTATGGGCTGTTATTACACATTATGTCACAATACTTATGCCTATTATCTCTTATTTTACAAGGTTTACATGAAGAGGGGGAGAATGCCGGCAGCTGGAATTCTGGGCTGGAAAAGGAGAAAATATTAGAGACCTATTCTGCACATCTCCAAAAGTCCTGAAACCCCACGGGAATTATTTCCAGAATATAAAAAAATATTGGGCGAAAGAAGTACCAGAGGGGGCCACTCACCGTCCATGAGGGTGGGGGGGCGTGCCCCCTGCCTCATGGGCCCCCTGGTGGCCCTCTGATGCCCATCTTTGGCTATATGGAGTATTTTGTCGAGGAAAAAATCATAAGCAAGCTTACGGGATGAAACTCCGCCGCCACTAGGCGGAACCTTGGCGGAATCAATCTAGGGCTCCGGCGGAGATGTTCTGCCGGGGAAACATCCCTCCGGGAGGGGGAAATCATCACCATCGTCATCACCAACGATCCTCTCATCAGGAGGGGGTCAATCTCCATCAACATCTTCACCAGCACCATCTCATCCCAAACCCTAGTTCATCTCTTGTATCCAATCTTTGTATTCAAACCTCAGATTGGTACATGTGTGTTGCTAGTAGTGTTGATTACTCCTTATAGTTGGTGCTAGTTGGTTTACTTGGTGGAAGATCATATGTTCATATTCATTATGCATATTAAAACCCCTCTGATTATGAACATGAATATGCTTTGTGAGTAGTTACGTTTGTTCCTGAGGACATGGGAGAAGTCTTGCTATAAGTAGTCATGTGAATTTGGTATTCGTTCGATATTTTGATGAGATGTATGTTGTCATCCCTCTAGTGGTGTCATATGAACGTCGACTACATGACACTTCACCATTGTTTGGGCCTAGAGGGAGGCATTGGGAAGTAATAAGTAGATGATGGGTTGCTAGAGTGACAGAAGCTTAAACCCTAGTTTATGCGTTGCTTCGTAAGGGGCTGATTTGGATCCATATGTTTCATGCTATGGTTAGGTTTACCTTAATACTTCTGTTGTAGTTGCGGATGCTTGCAATAGGGGTTAATCATTAGTGGGATGCTTTTCCAAGTAAGGGCAGTACCCAAGCACCGGTCCACCCACATATCAAATTATCAAAGTACCAAACGCGAATCATATGAACGTGATGAAAACTAGCTTGACGATAATTCCCATGTGTCCTCGGGAGCGTTTTCCTTTATATAAGAGTTTGTCCAGGCTTGTCCTTTGCTACAAAAAGGATTGGGCCATCTTGCTGCACCTTATTTACTTGCATAACTTGTTACTCATTACAAATTACCTTATCACAAAACTACCTATTACCGATAATTTCAGTACTTGCAGAGAATACCTTACTGAAAACTGCTTATCATTTCCTTCTGCTCCTTGTTGGGTTCAACACTCTTACTTCTCAAAAAGGCTACGATAGATCTCCTACACTTGCGGGTCATCAGTGTTGTGTGCATTTTGCATGGCCTATCAAGCCATCCTTCAAGAGCGGTGCCACGTCCCGTAATGGGTTTAATTTTCTTGCCTATAGGGTCGGGTGCTCCACGAGGGTGCATCCTTTTTGCCCGCCAGGGAGGTGGTGTGAAGGCCGGTGGTGTATTCGGAGTATTCGAAGTCGACACAGAGACGATTTTCGATGACTTGGGAAGTCATCATCGGCTTAAAGGACGAACGGGCGTCCATGGTAAAGCTGCCCAGCCGGAGGGTTTGGCCTGAGGCCAGGGCTCCTCTGGAAGTAATGTCGTCCTTGATAACAAGGCAGGCCATCAATCCTGTTGTTGACGCAACACAGTAACTCTCAATGAAAGCACCAATGTCGGTGTCAAACCGGCAGATCTCGGGTAGGGGGTCCCGAACTGTGTGTCTAAGGATTGATGGTAACAGGAGACAAGGGACACAATGTTTTACCTAGGTTCGGTCCCTCTTGATGGAGGTAATACCCTACGTCCTGCTTGATTGACTTTGATGAGTATAGGGGTTACAAGAGTTGATCAACCACGAGATCATAATGGCTAAACCCTAATTGTCTAGCATGTATGATTATGATTGCCTCTACAAACTAAACCCTCCGGTTTATATAGACACCGAAGGGGGCTAGGGTTCTACAAAGTCGGTTTACAGAGAAAGGAATATTCATATCCTCACGCTAAGCCTACCTTACACGCCAAGGAGAGTCCCATTCGGACACGAGAGGAAGTCTTCTGTCTTGTATCTTCACGGCCCATTAGTCCGGACCATGCCATATAGCCCGGACGCCCAAGGACCCCTTAATCCAGGACTCCCTCAGGCCCCAAATCTCGATGGCACCAGCAGCACCACCTATCACTACTGGTACGAAGAAGGACTAATCCTAGCCCAAGCCACCCTAATGGTGACCGCTGCCGGAGACTACAACAGAAACAGAAACAGAGGTAGCAATGATGAACTAACATGACTACACTACAGCCTCCTCGGCAACAGCATCAGGTGAGGGAGACCTGGATTCGGGGGTCCTCAGGTGTCCGGCCTATCCAAGCATGGGCCGGGCTGATGGGCCGTGAAGATAGACCGGAAGATTGTTCCCCGTGTTCGGATAGGACTCCTGGATGCGTGGAGGTCAAGATTGGAGACCTGATGTATTGTTTCCTTCCCTTGTAAACTGCCTTTGTACCCCTCTGGTGTATATATAAACTACAGGGTTTAGTCCATAGGGGAGATCAGAATTCATATAAGCTAGACATCTAGGGTTCTAGCCATTATGATCTCGAGGTAGATCGACTCTTGTAACCCCTATACTCATCAAATACAATCAAGAAGGACGTAGGGTTTTACCTCCATTAAGAGGTCCCTAACCTGGGTAAAACATCGTGTTCCATGTGTCCCGTGTTACCAGATACGTCTCCAACGTATCTATAATTTTTGATTGCTCCATGCTATATTATCTTCAGTTTTGGATGTTTATGGGCTTTATTATACACTTTTATATTATTTTTGGGACTAACCTATTAACCCAGAGCCCAGTGCCAGTTTCTGTTTTTTTCTTTGTTTAGAGTATCGTGGAAAAGGAAAACCAAACGGAGTCCAATTGACCTGAAACTTCACGGAACTTATTTTTGGAAGGAAAGCAACCCGGGAGACTTGGAGTGCACGTAAGGGAAGCAACAAGGAAGCCACGAGGCAGGGGGTGCACCCACCCCCCTGGGCGCGCCCTCCACCCTCATGGGCCCCTCGTGGCTCCCCTGACGTACCTCTTCCGCCTATATATCTCCATATACCCAAAAACAATCGGGGATCACAATAGATCGGGAGTTCCGCCACCAGAAGCCTTCGTAGCCACCGAAAGCCAATCTAGACCCGTTCCGGCACCCTGCTGGAGGGGGAATCCCTCTCCGGTGACCATCTTCATCATCCCGGTGCTCTCCATGACGAGGAGGGAGTAGTTCTCCCTCGGGGCTGAGGGTATGTACCAGTAGCTGTGTGTTTGATCTCTCTCTCTCTCGTGTTCTTGATTTGGCACGATCTTGATGTATCGCGAGCTTTGCTATTATAGTTGGATCTTATGTTTCTCCTTCGCCTCTACTCTCTTGTAATGGATTGAGTTTCCCCTTTGAAGTTATCTTATCGGATTGAGTCTTTAAAGATTTGAGAACACTTGATGTATGTCTTGTCGTGCGTATCTGTGGTGACAATGGGATATCACGTGATTCACTTGATGTATGTTTTGGTGATCAACTTGCGGGTTCCGCCCATGAACCTATGCATAGGGGTTGGCACACGTTTCGTCGTGATTCTCCGGTAGAAACTTTGGAGCACTTTTTGAGGTCCTTTGTGTTGGTTTGAATAGATGAATCTGAGATTGTGTGATGCATATTGTATAATCATACCCACGGATACTTCAGGTGACATTGGAGTATCTAGGTGACATTAGGGTTTTGGTTGATTTGTGTCTTAAGGTGTTATTCTAGTACGAACTCTAGGGCTGTTTGTGACACTTATAGGAATAGACCAACGGATTGATTGGAAAGAATAACTTTGAGGTGGTTTCGTACCCTACTATAATCTCTTCGTTTGTTCTCCGCTATTAGTGACTTTGGAGTGACTCTTTGTTGCATTTTGAGGGATAGTTATGTGATCCAATTATGTTAGTATTGTTGAGGGAACTTGCACTAGAGAAAGTATGAACCCTAGGCCTTATTTCCTAGCACTGCAATACCATTTACGCTCACTTTTATCATTAGTTACCTAGCTGTTTTTATAATTTCAGATTACAAATACGTTTGTCTACTATCCATATACCACTTGTATCACCATCTCTTCGCCGAACTAGTGCACCTATACAATTTACCATTGTATTGGGTGTGTTGGGGACACAAGAGACTCTTTGTTATTTGGTTGCAGGGTTGCTTGAGAGAGACCATCTTCATCCTACGCCTCCTACGGATTGATAAACCTTAGTTCATCCACTTGAGAGAAATTTGCTACTGTCCTACAAACCTCTGCACTTGGAGGCCCAACAAAGTCTACAAGAAGAAGGTTGTGTAGTAGACATTAAGCTCTTTTCTGGCGCCGTTGCCGGGGAGGTTAGTGCTTGAAGGTATATCTTTAGATCTTGCAATCGAGTCTTTTAGTTTGTTGTTTTAGCACTAGTTTAGTTTATAAAAGAAAACTAAAAAATATGGAATTAAGTTTGCCTCATACGCTTCATCTTTTTAATATCTTTCGTGAGTATGATGGAAAGGAAAATTGTGCCAAAGTGTTAGAAGAAGAATGCATTAGAATGTTTGGCACTAAATCTTTATATGATGAGCATGATTGCAATGTTGTTAGTATGAATTCCTTGAATATCCATGATGCTAATGATATGCAAAGCCACAAGCTTGGGGAAGCTATGTTTGATGAAGATGATATTTTTTGTTCCCAAAGTTTTGATGAGCAAATTTATTATGATGAAAGCATGCCTCCTATTTATGATGATTATATTGATGAAAGTGGATTTGGAGAAGCCATGACTTTATTTTGTGATGAATCCACTATTTCGGAAGAGGTTCCAATTGATTATGAGAACAAAGTTGCTATCTATGATGATTATTGTGATGACTTGTATGCTATAAAGAATAATGATATCCATGAAACTTGTCATCATGATTTTAGTTTTCAATTGGATTATGCCTCGCATGATAATTATTTTGTTGAGTTTGCTCCCACTATTATTCATGAGAAGAATTTTGCTTATGTGGAGAGTAATAAAATTTCTATGCTTGTAGATCATGAAAAGAATGCTTTAGGTGTTGGTTATATTGTTGAATTCATTCATGGTGCTACTGAAAGTTATTATGAGGGAGGAATATATGCTTGTAGGAATTGCAATAATATCAAGTTTCCTCTCTATGTGCTTAAAGTTATGAAGTTATGCTTGTTTTACCTTCATATGCAAGTTGATTCTTGTTCCCACAAGTTGTTTGCTCAAAAAATACCTATGCATAGGAAGTGGGTTAGACTTAAATATGCTAGTCATATTCTTCATGATGTTCTCTTTATGTTCCAATTCTTATCCTTTATGTGAGCATCATTGAAATCATCATGCCTAGCTAGGGGCGTTAAACGATAGCGCTTGTTGGGAGGCAACCCAATTTTATTTTTGTTCCTTACTTTTTGTTCCTGTTTAGTAATAAATAATTCATCTAGCCTCTGTTTAGATGTGGTTTTATGTTTTAATTAGTGTTTGTGCCAAGTAGAACCTTTGGGAAGACTTGGGTGAAGTCTTTATGATCAGGCTGTAAAAAAACAGAAACTTTAGCGCTCACGAGAATTGCTGCCAGTTTTTATTGGAGAGCGCTATTGAGTTAATTCTTTTCACAGATGATTAATAGACAAATTACTCATGTCCAGCAATTTATTTGAGAATTTTATGAGTTCCAGAAGTATACGTTTGATCCAGATTACTACAGACTGTTCTGTCTTTGACAGATTATGTTTTCGATGTGTTGTTTGCTTATTTTGATGAATCTATGAGTAGTATCAGAGGGTATGAACCATAGATAAGTTGGAATACAGTAGATATTACACCAATATGAATTTAGGATGAGTTCAATACCTAAGTGGTGATTTATTTTCTTATACTAACGGAGCTTACGAGTTTTCAGTTAAGTTTTGTGTTGTGAAGTTTTCAAGTTTTGGGTAAAGATTCGATGGACTATGGAATAAGGAGTGGCAAGAGTCTAAGCTTGGGGATGACCAAGGCACCCCAAGGTAATATTCAAGGACAACCAAAATCCTAAGCTTGGGGACGTCTTCGTTCATCGGTAACTTTACTTGGACCTATATTTTTATTCGCCACATGATATGTGTTTTGCTTGGAGCGTCATTTTATTTTATTTAGTTTTGCTTGCTGTTTGAATAAAAACCAAGATATGAAATTCTTAAATGTTAGAGAGTCTTCACATAGTTGCATAATTATTCGACTACTCCTTGATCTTCACTTATATCTTTAGGAGTAGTTTGTCATTTGCTCTAGTGCTTCACTTATATTCTTTAAGAGCACGATCGTGGTTTTATTTTGTATAAATAGATGAACTCTCATGCTTCACTTATATTATTTTTAGAGTCTTAAATAGCATGGTAATTTTCTTAAATAATCCTAATATGCTAGGTATTCAAGATTAGTAAAAAATCATATGAGTGTTTTGAATACTAAGAGAAGTTTGATGCTTGATGATTGTTTTGAGATATGGAGTTAATAATATCAAAGTCGTGCTAGTTGAGTAGTTGTGAATTTGAGAAATGCTTGTGTTGAAGTTTGCAAGTCCCATAGCATGCACGTATGGTAAACGTTATGTAACAAATTTGAAACATGAGGTGTTCTTTGATTGTCTTCCTTATGAGTGGCGGTCGGGGATGAGCGATGGTTTTTTCCTACCAATCTATCCCCCTAGGAGCATGCGCGTAGTACAGAGGTTTTTGATGACTTGTAGATTTTTGCAATAAGTATGTGAGTTCTTTATGACTAATGTTGAGTCCATGGATTATACGCACTCTCACCCTTCCATCATTGCTAGCCTATTCGGTACCGTGCATTGCCCTTTCTCACATTGAGAGTTGGTGCAAACTTCGCCGATGCATCCAAACCCCGTGGTATGATACGCTCTTTCACACATAAACCTCCTTATATCTTCCTCAAAACAGCCACCATACCTACCTATTATGGCATTTCCATAGCCATTCCGAGATATATTGCCATGCAACTTTCCACCATTCCGTTTATCATGACACATTCATCATTGTAATATTGCTTAGCATGATCATGTAGTTGACATCGTATTTGTGGCAAAGCCGCCATTCATAATTTTTCATACATGTCACACTTGATTCATCGCAATCCCGGTACACCGCCAGAGGCATTCATATAGAGTCATATCTTGTTATGCATTGAGTTGTAAATAAACAGAAGTGTGATGATCATCATTTTCTAGAGCATTGTCCCAAGTGAGGAATATAAAAAAAGAAAGGCAAAAAAAGAAGGCCCAAAAAAATAAAAAATAAAAAGGCCATAAAAAAGAGAAGGCCCAAAAAAATGAGAGAAAAAGAGAGAAGGGACAATGCTACTATCCTTTGTCACACTTGTGCTTCAAAGTAGCACCATAATCCTCATGATATATTGTCTCTTGTTTTGTCACTTTCATATACTAGTGGGAATTTTTCATTATAGAACTTGGCTTGTATATTCCAACAATGGGCCTCCTCAACTGCCCTAGGTCTTCTTGAGCAAGCAAGTTGGATGCACACCCACTTAGTTTCTTTTGTTGAGCTTTCATACATTTATAGCTCTAGTGCATCCGTTGCATGGCAATCCCTACCCCTCGCATTAACATCAATCGATGGGAATCCCCATAGCTCATTGATTAGCCTCATTGATGTGAGAATCTCTCCTTTTTTGTCTTCTCCACATACCCCCCATCATCATATTCTATTCCACCCATAGTGTTATGTCCATGGTTCGCACTCATGTATTGCATGAAGGTTTATGAGTTTGAGATTACTAAAGTATGAAACAATTGCTTGGCTTGTCATGGGGGTTGTGCATGATGAGAGCATTCTTGTGTGACGAAAATGGAGCATGACTAAACTATATGATTTTGTAGGGATGAACTTTCTTTGGCCATGTTATTTCGAGAGGACATAATTGCTTAGTTAGTATGCTTGAAGTATTATTATTTTTATGTCAATATGAACTTTTGTCTTGAATCTTTCGGATCTGAATATTCGTGCCACAATTAAGAAGAATTACATTGAAATTATGCCAAGTAGGACTCTTCATCAAAAATTCTGTTTTTATCATTTACCTACTCGAGGATGAGCAGGAATTAAGCTTGGGGATGCTGATACGTCTCCAACGTATCTATAATTTTTTATTGCTCCATGCTATATTATCTTCTGTTTTGGATGTTTATGGGCTTTATTATACACTTTTATATTATTTTTGGCACTAACCTATTAACCCAGAGCCCAGTGCCAGTTTCTATTTTTTCCTTGTTTTAGAGTATCGCAGAAAAGGAAAATCAAACGGAGTCCAATTGACCTGAAACTTCATGGAACTTATTTTTGGAAGGAAAGCAACCCGGGAGACTTGGAGTGCACGTAAGGAAGCAACAAGGAAGCCATGAGGCAGGGGGGTGCCCACCCCCGCTGGGCGCGCCCTCCACCCTCGTGGGCCCCTCGTGGCTCCCATGACGTACTTCTTTCGCCTATATATCTCCATATACCCAAAAACGATCGGGGAGGACAATAGATCGGGAGTTCCGCCGCCAGAAGCCTCCGTAGCCACCGAAAGCCAATATAGACCCATTCCGGCACCCTGCCGGAGGGGGAACCCCTCTCCGGTGGCCATCTTCATCATCCCGGTGCTCTCCATGACGAGGAGGGAGTAGTTCTCCCTCGGGGCTGAGGGTATGTAGCAGTAGCTATGTGTTGGATCTCTCTCTCTCTCGTGTTCTTGATTTGGCACGATCTTGATGTATCGCGAGTGTCGGTGTCAAAACCGGCAGATCTTGGGTAGGGGGTCCCAAACTGTGCGTCTAGGCCGGATGGTAACAGGAGGCAAGGGACACGAAGTTTTACCCAGGTTCGGGCCCGCTCGATGGAGGTAAAACCCTACGTCCTGCTTGATTAATATTGATGATATGGGTAGTACAAGAGTAGATCTACCACGAGATCAGAGAGGCTAAACCCTAGAAGCTAGCCTATGGTATGATTGTTGTTGTCTATGTTGTCCTACGGACTAAAACCCTCCATTTTATATAGACACCAGAGAGGTTAGGGTTACACAAAGTCGGTTATAATGGTAGGAGATCTGGATATCCGTATCGCCAAGCTTGCCTTCCACGCCAAGGAAAGTCCCTTCTGGACACGGGACGAAGTCTTCAATCTTGTATCTTCATAGTCCAGGAGTCTGGATGAAGGTATAGTCCGGCTATCCGAACACCCCCTAATCCAGGACTCCCTCAATAGCCCTTGAACCAGGCTTCAATGACGACGAGTCCGGCGCGCAGTTTGTCTTCGGCATTGAAAGGCGGGTTCCTCCTCCAAGTACTTCATAGAAGATTTTGAACACAAAGATAGTGTCCGGCTCTGCAAAATAAGTTTCCACATATTGCCATAGAGAGAATAATATTTACACAAATCTAATCTGCTGACGTATTCCGTAGTGTGACACACCACGGCCAAGCCTTTATCCGAGTCGTTTTATTATCCCACCTCAGCGCGTCATGCGAGGCGGTTTCCTTGGCACGTCTTGTTAAAGCAGAGATCATGTCCCCTTATTCTGGGATTCTCATCAATACGGGCGTGGGTAACCCAACGACGCCATTGATTACGGCGCCTGGAGATAAGCGAGTTTTACCAGGCTGGTGGGGACACGTAGTTGCGTCCACCCATATAAGTGGATAAAGATCCACCCTTTCACCTACGCCTTCTTCCTCCTTTGCCTATCCATTCTCGCGCACTCGAGCTCCAGTGCCCAAGTCCGCACTCCCACCTCAACCTTCTCCAGCCATGTCTGGAGCGGGAGGCAAGTTGATGGTCTCCTCCGTCACGGAGGGACACATCAAAAAGCTGAGGAAGGCCGGATACCTGTCCAACGACATCGAGTACCGGCTTCCCGAAAAGGGGCAGCTCATCCCCACCCCTAGGCCCCATGAGAGGGTGGTGTTCCTCCCCCATTTCCTCCGCGGACTGGGCTTCCCTCTTCACCCATTTGTCCGGGGGCTCATGTTCTACTATGGCCTGGATTTCCATGATCTGGCCCCGAACTTTGTCCTCAACATCTCGGCGTTTATCGTCGTGTGCGAGGATTTTCTCCGCATCCGCCCCCATTTCGGCCTATGGCTCAAGACTTTCAATGTCAAGTCGAAGGTGGTGCGCGGCAACCAAGCGGAGTGCGGAGGCGCCATGGTGGGCAAGATGGCCAACGTCTTATGGCTCGAGGGCTCCTTTGTGGAGACCCTGAAGGGGTGGCAATCGGGGTGGTTTTACATCACCGAGCCGCGCGACCCCGAATGGGCCGCATTCCCCGAGTTTCGATCCGGACCCCCTACGCGGCTCACCTCCTGGAAGGAGACCGGCCTGTCGTGGGGTAAAAAAGGAGAGCTGACCGGACTCCAAACATGCATCCAAACCCTGGTGGACAAGAAGCTCAAGCTTGTCAACGTAGTCCAGGTTATGCTCATCCGCCTGATCCTCCCGTGTCAACAACGGGCTTTCAACTTGTGGGAGTTCAACCCGGCGCGGCACCAAACTCTGAGCAGGCTCTTCGACACGACGTACGAAGATGCCTGGAAGGTGCTTTTCAAGGGCGCCGAGGCCCCAGCATCCGCTATCGAGGATCGCGGATTCAGTATGCAGCGTCACGCTCATGCGGTAAGCCGTTTTTTCCTTTTACAGGGTATCAGTTTTTCATAGTTTGACTCCATGCGGGATCTAAGCTCCCATACCTTTGACAGGATTGGCAGGTGACGTCCGGACAGATCAACTGTCCGGCTCCTTTGCCCGAAGGCCCAGCGGACGCTCGCTTGGTGAAGCTGCTGGTTCCGGCACCCTATGTGGTGCCGGAGAAGAAGGCCGCGAAAAAGGCCACGGGGACTTGAAAGAGTGCCCGGCGCCAGGAGGTGTCAGATCCATCGTCCGACGGTTCCGAGGCGCATTCCTCCCGTGAAGACGAGGAGGAAGAAGAAGAGACCTCTCCCCCTCTAGCGGGAGGAGAGAAGAAAAGGAAGGCCGCCCCAATTGGGGAGGCCGAAGGGTCCAAGAAGGGGAAAACCCTTCCTCCGGACTATTCCACCAACGCCGACGACGGCGGAGAGGAGTAGCTGCCCAGGGCCAAGCCCCTGGCAAAATCGTAAGTATCCGGATACCAGAGTAATTCATAGTATTTGTTTATTGCACAGCTTTCCCTTATGTCGAATATGTTTATGCAGCCCACCCAAAGACCAGCTCGACGCGTTGTCGAGCGGCTCACTGGATTCGTCGGATGTGAACTCGCTTCCGACGGCTTCCTCCCCCCGCCCTACGGATGACACCGAAGTGTTGTCCCAACAGGTTCCAAGCCGGGAGGAGGTGGTCCTGGAGGCACCGCAAGGCGACCTCCCGGACTCCAGGAGTAAAGGGGATGAAACCCCCTAGGGCTCCAAGTCTGGCTCTAGGCCGGACACTGCTCCGGAACCTTCAAAGGTTTCAGAGTCCGGCGGGGGACCTCCTTCCAAGAGGAGCAAGCCCACCGTGCCGGTGACCCCCGTCCAACTAGAGGCGCCGGACAATCTGTTGGAGACGCTCCAAGGCGCCTCCATCGACGAGGAGCACCGCACCATTATGAGTGCGGTGGTCCAGAAGGTTCAGTCCGCCAAGAGCGGACTGACTGAAGCTTGTACTAGCCTTTTAACGGGCTTTTAGGTAAGTAAAGAATGTGTAAATAATATTACCGCATAGACAGTAGCCCCTGATGCTCTGTTTGGCGTTCAGGAAGAAAAGCCGAATAGACATGAGTCTAACAAAAAAGGAGTCAATATGCGTATGCAGGCTTCTCTGCTTGCGTCCGCCGCACTGACTACGGAAGTGGACACGTTAAAGCAGAACCTCGAGCGGTCCGAGCAAGAGCTCGGGCGTGCCAAGAAGCAGCTCGAGGACAATGAAGGTAAGAAATACCTTGTTTAAATATATATAAAAAGGTGCAATTGCAAAAAATGACAGGACTATCGTGGCTATTGTAGGGGCCACGTCTGAGGTGGCGACCCTTAAGCAAGCACTGCTCGAGGCCGAGAAGATGGCGGCCATGGAGCGCACCGAGCAGGAGAAGTATGAGGCCCAGGTTGGCAAGGTGTGGCAAGAGCTCCAGGTTCTCATGAAAAAACATGAGAGTTTGGAGCTTGACTCAAAGACGCGAGCGTCCGAGCTCGCGGCGGCTATTGAAAATGCCAAGTCTGCCAAGGCCGAATCCCAGAAGACCCTCCAGGAGTTGGATGAGGTGAAGAAGATAGCAACAGGTAAGGAATTCTTTATGCAAAGCAAACACATAAACGTGAGTTACTTGTTACTTACCCGAATCCGGAGCTCTCCAGGAGCGTTCGCGGATCTTCCCCGGAGTGTGTTCGATGCCGCCGCATTCTATCGAGCCGAGGAGGGCAGCTCGACAGAGACGGTGTTCTGGTCTCAGTATGCTGAGGCCGGACACCCCGTGCCCCTGAGCGACCAACTGAAGCAACTGGTCGAGCTCCACAAGGCGGCCGAACAGGCCATGAAGGGCCTCCTAGTTCGGCTGTGGCCTGGAGAGGCTCTGCCTGGGAGCTATTTCGGGCTGGTGCGGTGGCTGGTGGAGGCCTGTCCAAGGCTTGAAGTCATCAAGCGCTCGGTCTGCATTGAAGGTGCCCGAAGGGCCCTTTCCCGTGCTAAGGTGCACTGGGGCAAGCTAGGTGCTGAGAAGCTTGTGAAGGACGGGCCACCGCCGGGGAAGGAGCATCGCAAGCCCGAGAATTACTATAAGGATGTTCTGAAGGGTGCCTGCCTTGTGGCGGATGAATGTTCCAAGGATGTATTTTTTGAGTAAAACTTGCTCGTTTTGTCCTGTGCGCTGAAAACTTGTTCATATGCGCTAAGCAATGCTGTTGGAATTTAAAATATTACCTTCTGTGCGGCTGTTTATCAATTCTGAGAGATGGCGAGTCGTCGGCTTCTGCCCCCGTGCCGCTAGTGCTGGGGTGTTCGGGGATAAACTTGAGCGCTCTTTTTCCCATGTTTGGGTCCTTCGAGGGAGGCGTTCAGCCCAATGAACAAGGCAATCGGACTATAATGCGTGAACACTCTCACTTAGCCATAGAATTCTATAATTTTAAATTTCAGCGAAGCCCCTGGTATTCGTAAGACCGAGTTCGGGGCGCTATCCACGCCTTGGCCGGACAGAGCCGGCTCCTCGCCCTAAGCGGCATAAGTCTTTAGGGACTCGAAAAACCTCTCGAATAGCGACCAGCTCTCGCTTCATCATGACAGTCAGTTTTAGCTTTCTCCACTGAGGTGCTTGACCTAGCTCAACTGGGGCACAATTGCAGTGGTTCTCCTAGTGCTACCTTAGCCGATATAGCGGAACGTAAGGCACCAAAACATAGGAGCCGGGCAAACCCAACTATTGACCCAAGACATGATTCGGAGCCGATGCATATAATGCTATAAGTTCGAGGTGCAGCACTTGTTAAAGTGTTCGGACTTCTCACACCATATTGAGGGGTACTAAAGCCCCTGGCGTATTTTGGCCGTACCAACATGTACGGGTGCAACATGTCGTTAAGGAACATATATATAAATAAAAAAAGAAAAGAGTAATGCAAAAATAGACAAAAGCTATGCATTGTTTATTTAAAAGGGCTGCGATCAAAGCAGAAGGATACAAGTAATGCTATGAGCAAAAGGTTGGACTATTTAACATGTCCGTTCCAGGGGCAAGCTGCGGAATAGTATGCGAAACAGGTATACTTCTTGTGATAGAGACCACCTGGGAGTTCCGTAATGCGGCGCGGCTTGTCTGCTTCCCTGGTTCTTGCATCGTTTGTGCGGCAATTGAACTGCCGAACAGGCCATCCGAAGTGTGGAGTCCTGAAAGTAAGAGAAAATTAAAAAATCGTCAGCCCCTGGTGCGGTTTAAGCCGTGTTTCGGGCGTGCCGTGATGGTGCCCCTTCCCCTGTGCCCATGGTATTTCTAGAGCGTAGTTATGTACGCGAAGTACTGGCGTCGCGTTTTTGCGAGGGCTGGGGTTGGGGCCACATTGCTACGCCTACTCGGATCGTGCCAGGCAGTCTTGTTGTAGGTTACTCCGGGTGCGCTTGACGGTGTCCGGTCGTTTAATGGCCGGACTGGAGAACTGCCTGGAGAGGCTGCTTTGTACTTCCGCTGCAAGGGCCGCCATGTGCTCCTCCGTTCGGAGGGAGCGTTCGGTGTTTCCATTGACCGTGATTACTCCTCGAGGGCCTGGCATCTTGAGTTTAAGGTATGCATAGTGCGGTACCGCATTGAACTTGGCGAATGCGGTTCGCCCAAGCAGTGCGTGATAGCCACTGCGGAATGGGACTATATCGAAGATTGACTCCTCGCTTCGGAAATTATCCGGAGATCCGAAGACCACTTCAAGTGTGACTAAGCCTGTACAGTTGGCCTCTACACCTGGTATTACGCCTTTAAAGGTCATTTTGGTGGGCTTAATCCTCGAGGGATCTATGCCCATTTTCCGCACTGTATCCTGGTAAAGCAGGTTCAGGCTACTGCCGCCGTCCATAAGGACTCTAGTGAGATGAAATCCGTCAATAATTGGGTCTAGAACCAATGCGGAGAATCCGCCATGACGGATGCTAGTGGGATGGTCCCTTCGATCAAAGGTGATCGGGCAGGAGGACCATGGGTTGAACTTTGGGGCGACTGGCTCTACCGCGTATACTTCCCTTAACGCGTGCTTCCGCTCCCTTTTGGGGACGTGGGTTGCGTATATAATGTTCACCGTCCGCACTTGTGGGGGAAAACCCTTCTGTCCACTGTTGTTCGGCGGCCGGGGCTCCTCGTCGTCATAGCTATGCAGCCCCTTGTCTTCATTTTCGGTGTTTAACTTGCCTGCCTGCTTGAACACCCAACAATCCCTATTGGTGTGATTGGCCGGCTTTTCGGGGGTGCCATGTATCTGGCACAAGCGGTCGAGTATTCGGTCCAAACTGGACGGGCCCCTAGGATTCCTTTTGAATGGCTTTTTCCGCTGACCGGATTTAGAGCCTCTGAATCCGGCATTAACTGTTGTATCCTCAGCATTGTCGCCGTTAATGTGGCGCTTCTGCTTGTCACGATGCGACCTGCCACTACTGTCCCTGGTATCCGAATTACTAGGGTTCTTGGTCATATTGTTGCTATGAGCAAGCCAGCTGTCTTCTCCCATGCAAAAGCGGGTCATGAGTGTCGTGAGTGCTGCCATAGACTTCGGCTTTTCCTGTCCAAGGTGCCGGGCAAGCCACTCGTCACGGATATTGTGCTTGAAGGCTGCTAGGGCCTCAGCGTCCGGACAGTCAACTATTTGATTTTTCTTTGTTAGGAACCGTGTCCAGAATTGCCTGGCCGATTCCTCTGGCTGCTGAATTACGTGACTTAGGTCATCGGCGTCTAGGGGTCGCACATAAGTGCCCTGGAAATTGTCGAGGAATGCGGCTTCCAGGTCCTCCCAACAACTGATTTATCCTGTTGGCAAGCTATTAAGCCAATGCTGAGCTGGTCCTTTAAGCTTGAGTGCGAGGTATTTGATGGCGTGGAAATCATCGCCATGGGCCATGTGGATATGAAGGAGATAATCCTCGATCCATACCGCAGGATCTGTTATGCCATCGTATGATTCGATATTTACGGGTTTGAAACCCTCGGGGATTTGATGATCCATTATTTCGTCTGTGAAGCATAGTGGGTATGCGGCGCCTCTGTACTAGGCTATATCATGACGTAGCTCCAATGAGCTTTGTCTACTATGTTCGGCCTTGCTGAATTTATGGCCGGCGTGACGGTTACCGTCTCGAGCCGTGGGGCGCCCACGCGATCCGTAGATCGATCTTGTTTGCCTTGGCTTGTCCTCCAACATATCACGTAAGTCTGGCGCATATTCCCGTGCTTGGTACGGAGTGCGGCTTGAGTGGAGGGCCGAGAGGCCTCTCTGTCGCGGCCACGAGGTGGCCGGTCGGCCGCATCGAGTGCTTCCTCCTCTAATCGGGGTAGCAACATGCGCTTTGGGTAGCTCTTGGAGGGGTGTTCGAGTTTATGCTCTTCGGCCGCAAGGACTTCAGTCCATCTATTGACTAGCAAATCTTGATCAGCTCTAAGCTGTTGCTGTTTTTTCTTGAGGCTTCTTGCCGTGGCCATAAGCCTGCGTTGAAAACGCTCTTGCTCGACGGGATCCTCTGGCACGACGAATTCGTCGTCGTCGAGGCTTGCCTCGTCTTCAGAGGGAGGCATATAATTATCGTCCTCGACCTCTCTGTCTGCCGCTCTCTCATGAGGGCTGGTTTCTCCATCCTCCCATGCTAAATCTTGCTGGAGGGGGTTTTCTTCGGCACTTTCCGAAGTATTATATCTCCCGTGCAGGAAGCGCCGCATTTGTTTTGGTGGGATTTTGAGCGGCGCCGCTGACGCCGGCGCTTAGGTTGTTTCTTGGAGGGGTCATCCTCCGCTGTTCCATCGCCATCTCCTTCTTTTGGGGTGTCCACCATGTATATGTCATATGACGAGGTGGCTTTCCAGGGCCTGATAGGCGCTGGTTCTTCATCGTCTCCTTCATCGGCATCCATATCGTCGATGTCTTCGGAGTCGAAGTCGAGTATGTCGGTTAGGTCGTCGACAGTGGCTACAAAGTGGGTGGTGGGTGGGCTTTGAATTTCTTCATCGTCTGAATCCCAACCTTGCTGACCGTTGTCCGGCCAGGGCTCTCCTGATAAAGAGAGAAACTTCAGTGTCTTCAGAATATCACCGAAAGGCGAGTGCTGAAAGATGTCCGCGGTAGTAAACTCCAGAATCGGCGCCGAATCGGATTCGATCGGCAAGGGCGCGGAGGGTTCGGAGTCCGGAGAGGAGTCCGGCTCCTTGGAGTCACGAGTCTCGCAAAGTGCAAGGCTGGTGTTCGGCTCGATCGCCGTTGGGATCGCAGCCCCCGAGGCGGCGTCCAACCACCTATCCTCGATCGGCGCGGTTGGCTCCGAATTAAGGGTCGAAGCCGATGCGGGTGCGGCCTCCAGGGCACTGTTCGGCGGCAGAGCTAGATCATGCTCGTCGGGACAATGCGGCGCGCTCGGCAGTGGCTCGAATTCGTCGAAGATCAAGTCCCCGCGGATGTCAGCCGTGTAGTTTAAACTTCCAAATCTGACCTGACGGCCAGGGGCGAAGCTTTCGATCTGCTCCAGATGGCCAAGTGAATTGGCCCGCAGTGCGAAGCCGCCAAAGACGAAGATCTGTCCGGGGAGGAAGGTCTCACCCTGGACTGCATCGCCATTGATGATCGTAGGAGCCATCAAGCCTGACGGTGACGCACAGAGGAACTCTCAATGAAAGCACCAATGTCGGTGTCAAAACCGGCGGATCTCGGGTAGGGGGTCCCGAACTGTGCGTCTAGGCCGGATGGTAACAG
Source organism: Triticum dicoccoides (assembly GCF_002162155.2). Lineage (NCBI taxonomy): Eukaryota > Viridiplantae > Streptophyta > Magnoliopsida > Poales > Poaceae > Triticum > Triticum dicoccoides. The sequence goes on from NC_041384.1 coordinate 448,947,513, forward strand.
GAGGCAAGGGACACGAAGTTTTACCCAGGTTCGGGCCCTCTTGATGGAGGTAAAACCCTACGTCCTGCTTGATTAATATTGATGATATGGGTAGTACAAGAGTAGATCTACCACGAGATCAGATAGGCTAAACCCTAGAAGCTAGCCTATGGGATGATTGTTGTTGTCTATGTTGTCCTACGGACTAAAACCCTCTGGTTTATATAGACATCGGAGAGGGTTAGGGTTACACAAAGTCGGTTACAATGGTAGGAGATCTGCATATCCGTATCGCCAAGCTTGCCTTCCACGCCAAGGAAAGTCCCTTCCGGACACGGGACGAAGTCTTCAATCTTGTATCTTCATAGTCCAGGAGTCTGGCTGAAGGTATAGTCTGGCTATCCGGACACCCCCTAATCCAGGACTCCCTCAGCGAGCTTTGCTGTTATAGTTGGATTTTATGTTTCTCCTCCCCCTCTACTCTCTTGTAATGGATTGAGTTTCCCCTTTGAAGTTATCTTATCGGATTGAGTCTTTAAAGATTTGAGAACACTTGATCTATGTCTTGCCGTGCGTATCTGTGGTGACAATGGGATATCACGTGATTCACTTGATGTATGTTTTGGTGATCAACTTGCGGGTTCCGCCCATGAACCTATGCATAGGGGTTGGCACACGTTTTCGTCGTGATTCTCCGTAAGAAACTTTGGAGTACTCTTTGAGGTCCTTTGTGTTGGTTTGAATAGATGAATCTGAGATTGTGTGATGCATATCGTATAATCATACCCACGGATACTTCAGGTGACATTGGAGTATCTAGGTGACATTAGGGTTTTGGTTGATTTGTGTCTTAAGGTGTTATTCTAGTACAAACTCTAGGGCTGTTTGTGACACTTATAGGAATAGCCTAACGGATTGATTGGAAAGAATAACTTTTAGGTGGTTTTGTACCCTACCATAATCTCTTCGTTTGTTCTCCGCAATTAGTGACTTTGGACTGACTCTTTGTTGCATGTTGAGGGATAGTTATGTGATCCAATTATGTTAGTATTGTTGAGGGAACTTGCACTAGTGAAAGTATGAACCCTAGGCCTTATTTCCTAGCATTGAAATACTGTTTACGCTCACTTTTATCATTAGTTACCTTGTTGTTTTTATAATTTCAGATTACAAATACATTTGTCTACTATCCATATACCACTTGTATCACCATCTCTTCGCCGAACTAGTGCACCTATACAATTTACCATTGTATTGGGTGTGCTGGGGACACAAGAGACTCTTTGTTATTTGGTTGCAGGGTTGCTTGAGAGAGACCATCTTCATCCTACGCCTCCTACGGATTGATAAACCTTAGGTCATCCACTTGAGGGAAATTTGCTACTTTCCTACAAACCTCTGCACTTGGAGGCCCAACAAAGTCTATAGGAAGAAGGTTGTGTAGTAGACATCATTACCTTCGATCCTCAGACGCACAGTTCGGGACCCCCTACCCGAGATCGGTCAGTTTTGACACCGACATTGGTGCTTTCATTGAGAGTTCCTTTGTGTTGTCCATAGAAGGATCGATGGCTTGCCTTGTAATCAATGACGATGTCACTTCTGGAGGGGCCCTGACTCCTGGACAGGTCCTCCAGCTCAGCGGTTTACACTTAGGCACTCGCTCGGCCGTCCAGCCTATAGCAGCCCCCGTAACTGCCAAACATCATCTTCGTATCGGCCTTGAACACTTCGAAAAGATGGATCTAATAGATGACTCGTCCTTAAACGAGCTGCTAGACTACATCGCCGCCCTAGGGGTCGCAACAGACTACGATCATATTGGGATTAAACCCGACCAAAGGGAAATCAAGTCCCCACCGGTCACCCATCTGGTAGCGGTCGTTGAGGAACAGGCCGAGAGTGACTCCTCCCCTAAGTTAAAAACTAGCTATGTTTGGATTTCCGAGGCCCGCGAGTCGGATACCCATCCTCGGGAAGAGACCTCAGGTCCTTCGAACACGGGATCGGGCATTATGTCCGAAAGTCTTAAGGACCTTACTAAGCCTGAACTGGTGACCTCGGAGATTCTTCAAACTCTGGATCCAGTAGTGGGTCAGGGTTTGGATTTCAGCCTGCCCACCCACCACAAGCAATATTCACCAAGCAATTCAGGTCCTCCGGACATATGTGACCTCATGTATGTATGACAGCAACCTCAAGAAATGGTCCATCACTTCTGGGCCAGGTTCCTCCTTATTAAAAACAAGATTGAAGATTGCTGCGATGACGACGCGGTTTCAGTTTTTTGCTGCAACTATACGGACAAGGGAATACTCAATGCCCTCTACCGTCACCGCATACTGCACTTTGCAGATTTGGCACACATAGTACAAAAGTATTGCACAATGGAAAGCGCTTGGAAAGTCCAGACAGCCCGGTGGGAACCTCCTGCTTTAAGCAGCCCTCTGGACGAGAAAAAAGGATGCACCCTTACGGGGCACCTGATCATCAGCCAATTGATAGGAAAATCAAGCCCTTCATGGGACATAGAACTGTCCTCGACGAATTGCTCAACAAGCCCTGCTAGATACACACAACGTCAAATACCGAACCAACACATAGCCTTCGGGCATGTTGGGTACTCCGGAAGGTGGCTAAGCGGTGAAGCCATCCTCGCCAAAACTACTCCAAAGAAGCACTCTTCGGAGGACGACGATCTCAATGTCTTTACAGTCTTTGAGACCTTTTCTTCAAATAATCGGCACAAAAGGGCACTACACGACTTCGCCAAAGTTAACCAAGTAGCCGCAATAAATCCTTGGAACGATACGGTGATAACTTTTACCACTGACGACGAACCAAGGGCCCGGACAGTCCGAGCACCAATCGCCTTGGTCTTAAACCCAATTGTGGATGGCTTTCGACTTACCAAAGTACTCATCGGCGGCGGTAGCGGACTCAACCTCATCTACAAAGACACGCTCAATAAAATGCAAATGGACAAGAATCGCATCCAGCAAAGCAATACCACCTTTCGAGGCATTATCCCCAGTCGAGAAGCATGATGCTTGGGGAAAATTCAGCTCGATGTAGTATTCGGCACGCCGGAGAACTACAGGTCTGAAGAGTTGCTCTCCCACGTGGCACATTTCAATAGCGGATATCACGCCCTGTTGGGGCGAGACGCCTTCACACGCTTTCAAGCCATACCCCATTACGGGTACATGAAGCTCAAAATGCATCCAGATATCACTATCACCAGTGATCCAGATATAGCACTCCGCGCCGAAAATAAAACCGCATCCTTGGCCCTCAAGGCACTATCCGAGGCCCTCGCGGCCAAAGAGCTAACCACTTCGTGTTCCACAGTGGACAAGGATGATGTAATCCTCGACAAGAGGCCCAAGTCCACTTCTTTCAAACCAGTAGATGAAATAGTCAAATTTCAAGTTCACCCGACGAATACTAACAAGACAACCTCCATTGGAGCACTGCTGGACCCGACGGTCAACGTCGCCTTACGAGCATTCCTGCGCGAAAATTGGGACATCTTTGCCTGGCACCCTTCGGATATGCCATAAATCCCATACAGATTGTCGAGCACAGCCTCAACATAATAACGGGGTTCAAACCAGTCAAGCAAACATTGTGGTGATTTTCTGAACCGAAACGACAAGGTATGGGGGAGGAGCTAGCCAAACTACTGGAAGCCGGGTTCATCAAAGAGATTAAACATCCGGACTGGCTAGCAAACCTGGTCATGGTACCGAAGAAGGATAAATCCTAGCGCCTTTGTGTCGATTTCAAGGATCTCAATAAGGCTTGCCCTAAAAGACCCCTTCCCACTGCCCCGCATTGAGCAAATCATTGATGCAACCGCAGGACACGACTCACTGTGTTTCCTCGACGCATATTCCGGATACCAAATTAAGATGAAAGAGTCCAACCAGGCCGCAACGACATTCATTACCCCATATGGGCCTTTCTGCTTCAACACTATGCCTTTCAGACTCAAAAATGCCGGCACCACTTACCAATGCATGATTCAAACATGTCTGGAAAAGCAAATTGGCAAGACAGTGGAGGCATACGTAGATGATGTAGTCATCAAGACTAAACACATTGAATCATTGGTGGACGATCTACGCCTCACATTCGACGACCTCCGAACATATGACATACGACTCAATCCGGAAAAATGTGTTTTCAGCATTCCAGCCGGAAAACTGCTCGGGCTCATTATTTCCAATAGAGGAATCGAAGCGAACCCAGCCAAAATCCGAGCCTTGTTAGAATTGGCAATGCCAACAGACCTAAAGCAGGCCCAAAAACTAGCTGGTCGCGTGGCGGCCTTAAGGCGCTTCATCTCCAGATTAGGAGAAAAGGCGCTACCACTTTACCGACTACTCCGGCGCACCGACTACTTTCAATGGATAGATGCGGCTATAGCCAGACTGGAAGAAATAAAAACCTTATTAGCAGGCAACCCAATCCTAGCTGCACCGGGGGTCGGCGAACCTATGTTGCTCTACGTATCTGCAACTCACCAGGTAGTAAGCGATGTACTCGTCGTTGAATGAGAAGAGGAGGGACATAAATGCCCCGTCCAGAAACCGGTGTACTACGTATCAGTGGTCCTTACACCGTGCAAATCTTGGTACTCGCACTATCAGAAGATAGCGTATGCGGTCTTCATGGCATCTCGGAAGCTACGACACTATTTTCAAGAGTGTTCGATAACGGTGGCGTCTGAAGTACCACTCAATGACATCATAAATAAATAGGAGCCACTAGCCGCATAGCCAAATGGGCCATCGAACTATTACCATATAACATACAAACCATGTCGAACTATTAAATCTCAGGTGTTGGCCGACTTTGTCGCCGAGTGGACGGAAGCCGAACTCCCTAAAGAGTACAATACATACTCCAACTGGATTATGTACTTCGACGGCTCCAAAATGTTAGTCGGATTGGGGGCTGGTGTCATCTTGACATCTCCTACAGGGGATACAGTCCACTACGTACTACAAATCATGTATACGGACTCCAACGACGCGGTCGAATATGAGGCACTACTGCACAACCTCCGAATGGTTGTTTCTATGGGCATTCAACGCCTAGAGGTGTGTGGGGATTCGAACCTTGCGATATCCCAAATAAATGGAGAATTCGACGCAAAAGATCCAAAGATGGCGGCATATCAAAATGCCGTACTCAAAATATCAGCTCGGTTTGAGGGGCTCGAGTTCCATCATGTTGCTCGAGACAGTAATCAGGCAGCGGACATCCTTGCTCGAATGGGCGCTAAACGCGACCCTGTCCCATCTAACACCTTTGTGGAAAGGCTCTTCAAGCCATCCGTTGTCTGGCAGGACGAGAGAGGAAATACTAGTCCGGAGCCGTTCATACCCCCAAATGCCGAACACAATTCTGATATCATCGGGGGCTCGGGCACCAAAATGACACCTTCCGCCCAAGTAATCATGGTTATCATTGCTCCATGGACCGAACCTTTCCTGGCCTACCTTAATAGGTAGGAGCTCCCTGACGATCAGAATGAGGCCCGTCGCATAGCCAGACACTCTAAAGCCTACAAAGTTCATGAAGGAGAACTCTACAAGAAAAGTACTATGGGAGTTCTTCAAAGATGTATCTCCGAAGAGGAGGGATGGCAGCTCTTGGTGGAAATACATGCTGGTCTTGGCGGCCATCATGCCGCTGCTTAGGCCCTCGTAAGCAAGGCCTTCCATACAGGTTTCTTTTGGCTAACGGCCCGAGCAGATGCACGGGCTCTGGTACAGCGTTGTGTGGGATGTCAGCTTTTCGCCAATCAAAGTCATATGCCGCTCGTCCTAAGAACAATCACCATTCCATGGCCCTTTGCGGTCTAGGGGCTAGATATGGTCAGACCCCTTAAAGGGGGAAGCCACAAGAAGAAATATTTGGTGGTTATGGTGGATAATTCACTAAGTGGATAGAGGCCAAACCTGTAAAAATGACAGAAGTTGGGCCTGTGATCGAATTTATATACGGCTTTGTACACCATTATGGTGTCCCGCACAGTATTATTATTGACAATGGCTCTAACTTCATAGCCGATGAGGTCAAAAATTGGTGTGCTAACCTGGGCATTAAGCTCGATTACGCCACTGTATATCACCCTCAAACAAACGGTCAGGTCGAATGGGCTAATGGCCTGATAATGAGCGGCATCAAACCCAGACTAGTGTGATCCCTACGGGAGTCGGATAAACACTGGGTCGAGGAACTTGATTCCATACTCTGGGGACTACGGACCACGCCCAATCGCATGACCGGATACACACCCTTTTTCATGGTGTATGGCGTAGAGGCTATCCTGCCCTGCGGCATTATTCATGTCTCACCTCGAGTGCGCATGTATGAAGAGAGAGAAGCCGAGCTCGATCGGCAGAACGACCTAGACGGCCTGGAGGAGGAGCGCGATATTGCAAAAGCCCGTTCCGCATTTGATGACCCACAAGTGTAGGGGATCTATCGTAGCCTTTTTGATAAGTAAGACTGTCGAACCCAACGAGGAGCAGAAGGAAATGATAAGTAGTTTTCAGCATGGTATTCTCTGCAAGCACTGAAATTATCGGTAACAGATAGTTTTGTGATAAGGTAATTTGTAACGAGTAGCAAGTAATAAAAGTAAATAAGGTGCAGCAAGATGGCCCAATCCTTTTTGTAGCAAAGGATAAGCCTGGACAAACTCTTATATGAAGTAAAGCGATCTCGAGGACACATGGGAATTATCGTCAAGCTAGTTTTCATCACGATCATATGATTCGTGTTCGGTACTTTGATAAGTTGATATGAGGGTGGACCGGTGCTTGGATGCTGTCCTTACTTGGACAAGCATCCCACTTATGATTAACCCCCATTGCAAGCATCCGCAACTACAACAGAAGTATTAAGGTAAACCTAACCATAGCATGAAACATATGGATCCAAATCAACCCCTTACGAAGCAACGCATAAACTAGGGTTTAAGCTTCTGTCAGTCTAGCAACCCATCATCTACTTATTACTTCCCAATGCCTCCCTATAGGCCCAAAAAATGGTGAAGTGTCATGTAGTCGACGTTCACATGACACCACCAGAGGGATGACAACATACATCTCATCAAAATATCAAACGAATACCAAATTCACATGACTACTAATAGCAAGACTTCTCCCATGTCCTCAGGAACAAACGTAACTACTCACAAAGCATATTCATGTTCATAATCAAAGGACTATTAATATGCATAATGGATCTGAACATATGATCTTCCACCAAGTAAACCAACTAGCATCCACTACAAGGAGTAATCAAGACTACTAGCAACCCACATGTACCAATCTGAGGTTTGGATACAAAGATTGGATACAAGAGATGAACTAGGGTTTGAGATGAGATGGTGCTGGTGAAGATGTTGATGGAGATTGACCCCCTCCTGATGAGAGGATTGTTGGTGATGATGATGGTGATGATTTCCCCCTCCCGGAGGGAAGTTTCCCCGGCAGAACAGCTCCGCCGGAGCCCTAGATTGGTTCCGACAAGGTTCCGCCTCGTGGCGGCGGAGTCTCATCCTGAAAGCTTGCTTATGATTTTTTTTCTAAGATGAAAGACCTCATTTAAAACTATACAAAGGCTGGGCAACTCGCTCCCAGGGCGCTCCCTCGATGGCAAGCTTCGTCGGCCGTTCAATTTTAGTCAACCCGGTCTTTTTTTTTGTTCTTGTCCGTTCGATGGTCGCTACGTTTTGACTTGTGCGTTTTCACCGGCGGTAGATCTTGGCCAGCGGATGACCTATGGGCTCGGGCCAAATTTCATTGGTTGGGTGCCAGCTTATCGGGTGCGTGGGGCAGCTGTTGGATTTCGGGTTCCGGCAGACCCTTGAGGTTCGAACACTGGGGTGCGCGTGGAGATTTCGCCTCCTACCTACCTGCACCCCTCCGCCTTGCTAGGATCTAAACTAAGGAAAGATCAACACAAGAGACACAGGGTTTATACTGGTTCGGGCCACCGTTGCGGTGTAATACCCTACTCCAGTGTGTGGTGTGGTGGATTGCCTCTTGGGATGATGATGGTGAACAATACAAGGAAGAACAGCCTCGCGAGGGTCTGTTCTTGGCTGGGGCGATGAACTGCTGGGAGGAGCTCAGTCACCCTTCTCTCTCTCTCTATCTGATCTAAACCCCTCTCTCAAGAGCCTCCTTCTCCGAACCCCTCAGCTCTCTCTCTCTTGCGGGTGGCTGATCCTATTTATAGAGGCCCTGGTCCTCTTCCCAAATATCGAGCGGGAAGGGAGCCAACAACAGCGGGCTAATTTGAAGGGGGACAGCTAGTATCAGCTATCCTGACAAAAGTAGTCTTCGCCTGCGCAAAGCTCTGGTGATGACGCCGTCTTGGGCTCCACGGTGACCTTCATCTCATAGTCCTCATGGTCTTGGTCTCGTTGCACCGAAATGGCAACCTTTTCCTGATGCCTCGGTACTCCGCGGTTGCGCTTGCCCCCTTTGCACCAAAGAGGAAAGGAGGACACTACGCGGGCTGGCACCCGCCTGGCGCCCTTGGTCGTCATGGCTTGCGTCATGGGCACCTCGTGAGGTACCCCGCCTTGATCTCTCCGCCTCCTCGTGAGCCAGCCTGACGAGGCCGTTCCTGAGGAAGCTCCGCGTCGTCCGCCCCGCGAGGCTTGGCCCCCCGCGAGGGTCTTGGGTTTGTGTTGGTGAAGATGGTCCGCGCTGGGCCCCCTTTTGAGCCACGCCGCAGGCCGCAGGCAGGCAAGTCTGGGGACCCCCGTTCCCAGAATGCCGACAGTAGCCCCCGGGCCCAAGGCACGCTCGGACTTGGCCGTGCAGGGAGGCGGAAGGGCAAGAGAAAAGCGCCGCGGGCCCTAACAGCCTGCAGCCTTGGGCGCCGCGTGGCGGCTGATTGGACGTGGGCGGCACTGTTCCCCCAAGCCCTCCTTATTTTGCGCCATGCTGGGCGGACCCGTAGTTGTACACAACCGTTCCCCTTTTTGGTTGCTCGAGCACCCTCTGTCCTTCCTCCGCTCGAACTCTGGTTTCTGTTCTCAACTCAATCTTGAACCTTCCCCCCCTCCTTCCCATCGCCATGGCTCTGACGAAGAAGGGAAGAGGGAAGAAACCCGTGTCTCCGCCTTGCCCGCCGCCGTTGGCGGCCCCCGCCGAGGGTTTGGGCAAGGTCAGCTTGGCCCTGGCCACCATCTTCAATGAATGCGGGAGGACGACGGCCTGGCCCGCGTCCCACTTCTCCATCGAAAGGATAGCCACCGAGGTCCCGTATTTTGCCGACGCCCTATGGACGGGTCTGGTTCCTCCCTTTTCTGATTTCTTCAATGCTGTGCTTTCCCACTATCAGATCCACATGATGCATCTGGGTCCTGAATCCATCACTCTCCTTTCGGTCTTCGCCTTTGTTTGCGAGGCCATGATGGGCATCCTTCCTTCGGTCGCCTTGCTGCGCTACTTCTTCTCGCTGCGCCTTATTGACCCTACCCAATGCTGGGCGTGTGTGAGCTTCGTTGCCGCGCCTGAGACGGTGGCCTCTGGGATTGACTTCAAGCTCCCTCCGCCCGCGGCTGGGTTCCGCGAGCGGTGGCTGTATGTGGATGCTGGGGTGTCCAGCCCCCTGCTGTCGGAGCCAACTTCGCCTGCTATCCCCAATTCGGGCTGGGGCCAGGAGACGCTTGACAGCCCCCGGCTCGTCTTCGTCTGGCACCGCTTCGCGTTCTTGAGGTCGCTTGGCACGATAGCACCCAAGGTGGTGAAGGAGTTCCTGCTACGCCGTGTTGCTCCTCTCCAGCGCCACTCCCGTCGGATGTGGGCCTTCAGCGGGCGCGATGATCGTATGAGGCTCCAGGAAGAGGACCTGACGCCTGAAGTGCTGAGGACGGCGCTCTTGACCCTGACGGGGGACCCCAACCCTGGCAGTATCCAGCAGGGAGGGGCCTTGCTGTACCTCTGCCAGAGCGGGGGCGATTTTGTGAGGCAGATGCCTATCTTCGATGAGTGGGGGCCGCGCCCTACTGGCCTTCAGGGGCCTTGCGAGAACCCAGTGGTGGTGACTGCCCTTCCAGTCGGCCAAGGCGACTCTTCCTCAAGTGGTGGAGCAGGGAGGCACGAGGCGCCAGAGGCCGAGGGGGCTCCCGGCGGGGTGACAGCGCCGGGCGAGGCTCATGAGGAAGCAGTTATCGGGGCCCGTGCTGCTGAGGCTGAGGGTGACAAGCAGCTGCCCTTTGCGCCTACGACCGAGGCCGCTGAGGCTCCGGCGGCTTCTCTTGGCGAGGTGACTAGCGGCGCACGTCAGGCAGGCACCCCTGACGCACATTGCCTTGACGCTCCATCTTCGTCGCAGGTTGATCCCTGCGCCCGACTCTTAGGCCTCTTCCGCGTGGACTTTGAGGCCCTCCAGAAGAGAAGGGAGGCCCTGTGCGACAATTACCCTTGTCACCTGCTGAAGCGTAGGAAGTACTTCACCACTGACGAGTAAGCCTTCTCCTTTCCCAGCTCCCGATCCTTCTGTTGCTCTTACCGACCCTTGCTCTGCAGGCCCCTTCCAGCCGAGCTTGCGGAGACAGCTAAGGAGTCGTCCCCCTTGGCTTCGACCCCTTCATCGTCTTCAAGCGCTCCAAGCGGTGGAGCCCTTGCGGTGAGGGCGATCAATGAGGCGAACCATCGCGAGGCATATCGTGGCCCCGCGCACCTCGCGATCTTTCGCGGGCCTTCTCGTGGCATAGCCAGCCTACCGTGGGCTTCTCGCCTGGTCGTGGACTGCGATTGGCTAAGGCGCTTCCTGTGCTCTTCACCTGGGGATGGGCTGGCCCCCGGCCGGGCTTCTGGCGCGGCGTGCCCGGCCGTCGCGAGGGTGCCAGCCCCCAGCCCCCAGCCCGGAGGGGGAGTGCTGACTTGCGGCCCCCGGCGCTTGCTTGGGGCAGATGATGGTGTGGAAGACGTGCTCGAGCATGCTCGGGAGCGTCGCGCTCTCTGCCAAGGATTCCTTCGAAGGGCGGCTGACGCGGTAAGCCTGCCTGGAGAGGAGCTTGCCGATGAAGACGCGCGCCTTGAGGCCGAGGGCCTACGCTTGGCTGCAGAGAGGCGCGAGCTGGAGGGCGCCATCGCCCTTGCACGCCGTCAGCGCGATCTTGACGATGCAGAGGCCAAGGCGTCGCTAGTGGCCTCTCGGGAGGCCCGATCTTGGGCCGCTGAGGAGGCTCAGGAAGCTGACCGGCGGCGAACGGCGGCCGAGGAGCGGGCTCGGGTGCTCCTGGCCTGGTGCCACTCACTGGAGGAGCAGGTGGAGTTGCATGAGGCAGCCCTCGCGTCGATGAAGGTGGCCTCCGGCGACTCAGCGGAGCTCCAGAAGCGTGAGGAGGCGCTGACGCTGGAAGCCGCCGAACGTACCCGAGAGTACGAGCGTCTGGAGATGAGGGAGCGCTTGGTGACGCAGGCGGAGGATGATGTTGCTGCACAGGAAGCCCGCGTCCTGGAGGAGGTCGGACGCCGAGTGGCGATGGCGCATTTGAACCTCGAGCACGAGTTCAAAGAGAAGCTGGGGTTGATCCGGGCCGAAGCTGAAGGCAGGACTGCTGCCTTGAGGGTCAAGCTGGACGAGGCGACGCGGCGGGCCGACGCCTTCCGGGCCGCTCTTGAGGTGGAGCAAGGTGAGTTAACTGCCTCCCAGGCCGAGGTGCTCCTTCTCCGCCAGCGGGTGGAGGAGGCTGAGGTCATCGCGGGCCAGAACGCGGACGAGATCCGTCAGTTGCGGATCCTGGAGCACGAGCACGGCCCCATGCTTGCCACGCTCCGGGAGAGAGCCAACGCAGCCTTGGGCAACATCTGCGAGGCGGCTATTGGCGAGCCGCACGCAGTCAACTATGTTGGCAATCTTCAGTTCTTTACTAACATGGTGACGCAGCTGGAGGCGCGGTCGGTCAGGGCTGACAGGTTGGTGGAGGAGAGGAGTCGCGCCCTGCTCGGGCACGTCTTTTCTCGCGTCTTCAGCCACCTCCGGAACATGGATCCCCACTTCGATTTTGACGCCGCCATCGCCCCAGTCCCCCAGGCCGTCCGAGGCGACTTGGCGCACTGGGTGGAAGACAATGAGGATGCTCTTATCAGGGCCTTCGCTTCAGACAATGACGACGTGATCGTGGCGGCCGAAGAGGGCGGCGTGGTGAACGGCCCTGACACCGCTGGCAGCGACGCGGACAGCGATGGCGAGTTCAGCGACGCCAGCAACAACTCGGGTGGTGCTCCTGAGAACGCATTGGGGGATTCATCCGACTGATTGTGCATCGCTCCTACTTCATTGCCCTGTATGAATAGAACTCAGGTTTTGGCCTGATTACAGTGAGAGCATTTTGGAGGGGGATCCCCTTGTGTAAAACTTGTGTTCATCGTATTAGTAGACGCTACATTGCCCATGCGCCCGTGCCAAGTGGTTGGCCCAAGTGACGCGCTCGTCGGGTAGTTTACCTTTGTCCCGCACTGGCCCTGAGGCAGCCCGCGGGGGGTCGTGGTGTCTCGAGTGTTCCCTGATTGGGTTCGTAGGATCTGCAGTAAAACACCCTCCTGAGAGGTCACGTCGGCGGCAGTCTGGGCTGCGCGCAAGCTAGGCCTGACCCGGCTCGCGAGGGGCTCGCGAGGGGAGGCAGCTGAGGCGAAGTGGTAACCAAAATGCGAGAAATTGCTCGAACGAGACTAAGCACCCCTTTCCCGAACACACGCAAATCTCAAATTCGAATCCAACTTGAATCCAGCGGGGGAAAGCGACAACCAAAGGGAAGAGCAACGAAAGCAAACAAAAGGCCGCGTCCGGCACCTAGTCTAGTCTTGTACGTCTTCTCACCAGCGCGGAGCTAAGTGCTGCCACTGGGCGTGGGAGGGAGCCCCAGGGCCTAAGGCCGGCACCCCTGAGACTCCGGGGCGTGTACAGCCCCACTCATTATTACGTGAGAGTGTCACGGCGCGGCGAGCTTCACAGGCACTGGGCCTTCTTCACAGGTACTGGCCTTGCTTCATATCGCCAGATGAGGGCCCCGCCTTGCGCCACACTCTAGTGCCATCAACGACGACTGGAAACCAGGACGCCGCCGATGGGGTAGAGCGGTCGACAGCGGTTCCCCCGATGACCACGGGTCCTCCGCCGGGGGTAGGCCCTAAGGCACCTCCCCAGCGGAGGGCCTACCTCCTGAGAACACCTTGCTCCGAACGCCGCGGTGGTGATGTCGGATCCCGGCCCCTCTCCTGCAGCCCCTGCGCCCTACTCCCAAGGGGCAGGAGACTGTGGGAGCGGGGCAGCTGCTTGCTGTGGCGACCTGCACCTCCTGTGATCCATGGTTAGCGTATGCCTGCTCCTGAAGAATTAGCGGTACCCGATAATCGTTGCCCCCTGCGTGGCCAGTGGGACCGTCCCGGGGCTCCCGGAAAGGCTCAGCTTCTGGCGCCTCGTCCCCCCAGCTTGGGTTGAGGAGCGAGCCTTGTTCGCTCTCGTGTGGGTGTCCTTGGTCCATCATGAGGGGCACGTATTCCTCTGGCATCGTCATCCCGAATGTCGCGCCGTAATGCCCCGCATGCCATGCGGTCCTGCCTGACGCGCCCACCGTGGGGTGGCAGCGCGGCTGTCCACTGGGTCTGCGGGTCGCGTCGAGTCCTTCTTCGCGGACCGGGAGCGGCGGCAGCGCCGCCGCCGGTCCGGCGCTGACAGCTTCGCTGGCGTTGGAGTATCCTTGGAGCCCGCGGGCGCACGCGGAGCCCCTGCACGGGCCGCCCTGGGCTTGAGATGGGAGCTGGGTGGAGAAGGGGTGAGCCCCCGAGGCGGCGAAGCCTAGGAGCTCTGCCACTCGCTCCAGCAGCACGTTGTGGCCGCCCTTCAGCAGCCTGCACTGCAGCAGCTCTCGGGCCACTGTGAGCGCGGCCCTCGAGTTCGCCTGCTCCCTGCGGGTGTACGGCGTCGTGGTCGCGGTGTAATTGGAGGCCCTTGCTGCCAACCGCGCCTGCCGCGGGGTGAGAGCTGTCGAAGCCTGTCCACGTCGCTCGCGGCCCGCAGCGCCCTGCGGACCGCGAGCTGCCTGGGGCACGGGGTCGCCCGAGGCAAGCGGCTCTGTGCAGGCGGGCCACGCCGCCCACGGTTCTGGGTTGCCCGCCTGGTCGCCGGACATGGTGATGATGACACGACGGGGCGCGAAGCGATAGAAGGGATTCCGGCGCACCCCTACCTGGCGCGCCAAATGTCGGATTTCGGGTTCCAACAGACCCTTGAGGTTCGAGCACTGGGGTGCGCGCGGAGATTTCGCCTCCTACCTACCTGCACCCCTCCGCCTTGCTAGGATCTGAACTAAGGAAAGATCAACACAAGAGACACAGGGTTTATACTGGTTCGGGCCACCGTTGTGGTGTAATACCCTACTCCAGTGTGTGGTGTGGTGGATTGCCTCTTGGGCTGATGATGGTGAACAATACAAGGAAGAACAGCCTCGCAAGGGTCTGTTCTTGGCTGGGGCGATGAACTGCTGGGGGGAGCTCAGTCACCCTTCTCTCTCTCTCTCTCTCTCTCTCTCTCTCTCTCTCTCTCTATCTATCTATCTATCTCTATCTGATCTAAACCCCTCTCTCAAGAGCCTCCTTCTCCGAACCCCTCAGCTCTCTCTCTCTCTCTCTCTTGCGGGTGGCTGATCCTATTTATAGAGGCCCTGGTCCTCTTCCCAAATATCGAGCGGGAAGGGAGCCAACAATGGCGGGCTAATTTGAAGGGGACAGCTAGTATCAGCTATCCTGACAAAAGTAGTCTTCGCCTGCGCAAAGCTCTGGTGATGACACCGTCTTGGGCTCCACGGTGACCTCCGTCTCGTAGTCCTCCTGGTCTTGGTCTCGTTGCACCGAAATGGCAACCTTTGCCTGATTCCTCGGTACTCTGCGGCTGCGCTTGCCCCCTTTGCACCAAAGAGGAAAGGAGGACACTGCGTGGGCTGGCACCCGCCTGGCGCCCTTGGTCGTCATGGCTTGTGTCCCGGGCACCTCGTGAGGTACCCCACCTTGATCTCTCCGCCTCCTCGTGAGCCAGCCTGATGAGGCCGTGCCTGAGGAAGCTCCGCATCGTCCGCCCCGCGAGGCTTGGCCCCTCGCGAAGGTCTCGGGTTTGTGTTGGTGAAGATGGGCCGCGCTGGGCCTCCTTTTGAGCCACGCCACAGGCCGCAGGCAGGCAAGTCTGGGGACCCCCGTTCCCAGAGCGCCGACAGCAGCCTGTCCTGACGCGCCGCATGCATGCGAGGAAGCTCTGGTCGCGGGCGCTGTGCGCTGCTCCTCGCATTTTGCGCCTGCGCTTGTGCTGTCCTCATGACGGGTGGCCAGTGCTGGCCCCGGTCCCGTTCATCAGCTGCGGTGACTACATGTCTCGTGTATAGGACATTTCCTCGTTACCTCGGTCAACTACTCCTGGCGCGGTGCTCCTCACGCGTTGCCCGCGTCATGTGTCGTGGGGAGTTTACTGCCTCCTGCGTCAGCTACAGAGGGGTGGGTCGATGCATGTGCACCCAGATTGTGCACACGCGTTTGTACTAGTGCGATGACGTGTGGGCCGCCGCTGCTCTAGTCCCGCTCGTCGGCTGCTACTACTGTGTCTAGTGCGCGTGTACGCCTTTCCTGTGCGCGGTGTTGCGTCTCGTCTACTTTGGACTTTGGAGAGAGAGGATGGACTGCAGCTGCCCGATGCATGTGCTTGTGGGGCCTGGCTGACCGATGCATCGTGCGTGCCTCACCTCCATCTGAAGTTGGAGAGAGAGATGGATTGGTGCCTACGACGCGCTGGCAACGCGGCGGCCGCTGCAGTCCGCGAGCCCAGGTGCACGGTGGCGCTCACGGACCTCCACCGCTGCCTCGATGCCTTCAGCGAGTCCAACGACCGAGCCGAGGGCCTCATCCAGGCGGCCGCCGCTGGCCTCGGCCCCGCCGCCACCCGCCACGACGAGCTGTGTCGCGCCGTGCGCGCGGTCGACAAGGATCTCCGGGCCACCGAGGAGAACAAGGTGGAAGAGGAGAAGCATCGCCCTCTGACCACACCGCTGGCAGCCGAGGACAAATAGCCCAATCGATCTACCTCTTCTCTTGTTGAGGTGATGTTCATCGTTCTTGTTTTTTCCATGTGATGTTCATCGTTCCTTTTATTTTCTTGCTTGATGTGCTAATCATGTTAGTCATCTAGAAGATGAATGAAACTGTGACGGGAAAGGACAGATGGACTGGGATATATTGCCTCGTCGTGCCGCATGGTGGCCGAGATGCGGCAGTCCCATGCTCTGTTCCGATGGGCCTCCTCTGCTCGATGTTGCCGCTGGTTAAGGTTCGTCCTTCTTTGGTTCGCATGTTCTTCGCTACTGCTTTCGATTTGTCGTGCTAATTTTGCATGTTTGCCTTCGTTTCCTTCATGGGCAGTTTGGTACGGTTTCCTGTTGTCGCTTGCGTCGAGCCTTGGGTCCGTATCTCCTTATCATTGAGGTTAGTACACTCCTCTTGTGCTTGCCTATAGAATGTTCGATGAAATGCGTGTGTGCTGACGCTTGTTCTACGGTTCAGCCTACTTCTCATGTCGTTGGCGCTTCTTATTCTCGTCGGTTCTCCTGCTTACCCAACCTTTTGCTTGCTGCCTCGGGTAAATAGGCCATTCTGTTGCTTCTGTGACCAACGAGTGTTCATTGCATGCCTGTGTGTTGTTGTGCTCTGATCGGTTGTTTTTTGTGTATTTTGCAGGTTGCATGATCTTTGTTGTAGCTGCGTCGTTCGACTCATCAAGGTTTTCTTCTTTCCTTTCTACTACATGTGTGCGTGTTTTACTTTCAGTATCTTCTATGTCATGTTGTCTGCCTTGGTGATCTTTTAAATATCTGTATGTCGTGTTGATCGTGTAAATGTTCCGGATATGGTTGCGGCTTCTTTATTTATGTTGGACTGTTCTGTCAATTGCCACCATGACACTTGTTGAAAATAGTGTTGTCGGGCGATAATCATTCTTGGCAGTGATTCTTGTTGTGGATGGGATATTGATGCAGATATACCACGAACGGAAGATCTGCCTCACTGTGCACTTCAGGCGCGCGCACACTAGCGATGGTACAGGATTGGCTTCCTGGTGGAATCAGGTGCGCGTCGTCCATGGTGGCCTGTCGTGGGTGTTGGTGGGCGGCTGGAGGCGGCTGTAGCAGGTCGATTTATCTGACTACTGAAAATGAGCTTCAGAATATCTGTAGAACGTAGCCCACTTTCAGCTCTCCACGCGTGGAAGTCCAAAGAGTTCACCTTGGACAGACTCCTTTATCTTTGAACAACTCAATCAGTGGCTTGGTGTGCTAGGATATACATATGGAATGAAGATGATCAGTCTAACAGACCACAAAATTCTTCGCACGTGCATGACTGACTTGGGATGATTCCAAAGGAGGTAAAACAAGCCTTCTCAAATTCATGGCGGCAACTTGCATCAAGTGCACATGAATTAGAGGGACTCACTTCTTTTGTCCAAACATATGCTTCACGAACGAGTCATGAAGATAATGCTTACATAAGTTTCCAACACTAGCTTAATGTTCAACAAAATCATGGAGGAGATAAGGATGTTATCAATGGGCTCAACAACAATTCATCCAGGTTTCCATATTAGTGGAATTCCACAATTATGTGAACAAGGTGATAGCATTGGTCAGACCCGAAAGATATAATGGTGTATGCTCGAGGAACAACCACGAGTAAGACAACATTACGAATATCGTTGGTTCTGATTTGTTTTGACGATAGCCCATATTCAAATCAAAGGTTTGGGTAAGATAATAGATCCAACAATTGATCACGAGGGTCAACCAATAAAGATATCATCTTTCTTCAACACACACACAAAAAATATCCCTTAAAATGACTAAGCCAGACAATCTTTTATCTTCCAACTCTCCAAGTTGTTGTTTGGCTTAACCAACTAGCTTAGGAGTATCCAACACAAATTTTTGGAGAAGGGGGTGGTTTACAGGAATAAACCAACTTGTTCACGAACTCAACATAGCGGTCAGGTGACGACCTGGTGATACTTCCGAGAAGATATTCAGAAAATCACGAGCCACCGGTATGTTACTAAGCTTGAGAACAATCTTGCTTTTTAGGGCAAGACGATATGATCAACAGAGCAAGGTATTGACACAATCCTAACTCATTGATCAGAGGGTGCACCAGAAATAAGGACTAGGTAGCACGATCAATCTTAGAATGATGACTCAATAATCAGCACGCTAAGAATGAGGTTGTTGTTCATTTAACTACCAAGCAACGGAGTTGCTAGCAGTATTGATTTCACACATCACGATTCACTTGTCGACATTCCGGTTGCAACAACACGAAAACTGAGAAATGAATAATGATGGAGAGAAGTATCACTGTGTCAAGAGTTCATAGGATGGTGTGCAATTCCCATGACATTCTTGATATAAAGATGGTAATACTCCAAGGTAGAACAGAGCAAAAGCAAGATTAGCAATTTGGTCTATGGAGTACGACTGCTTTGACCCAATCCTGGAAATGGACAGGATACTGGAGTTTGTTTCTCCTAGTCATTCCGGATAGAATGGCTTGACGGACCACAAGAATAATAGGCATCGATGAAAGAATGCATGCATACTCTTGACTATCAAATGATAGACGAGGGTCAGAAGTCAACTAAGAGGGACAACTCAAAGAACATATAATTTTCTGAGTTGTGGATGCATAGATTAGTATGTCGAACCAAGTTCAACATGTTTCTTCCGGATAAGCCATGCAGAGAGGTAGGACTGGCAGAGTCACGATTTATGAATGGAGAACTCCTCAAGAGTACTCTAATTGTGATCTATTGATCCAATAAACATCTGCCATAAGCGGTTCATAGTATTTGGAAGAAGGAAATACCACGGACCTCGAGGACTATCGCAAAGTTACTAATATCCTAAAGGAGCTAGCAATTGCTAACAACATGAAATAAGTAGGGTGAATCTCGGGTTCAAGAACCCAGAAATAGAATGCCTACTAACTAATAACATCACGGGATGCTTTCAAAAATAATGGCCAGAATCATCACACTGGGGATACAAAAGCATTGCTAAATTGCTAGGTGACTTCCTAAACACCTAAGGTCATAATAATAGCTCCAACATCTACGCCGAGGCAACAAAGTACCTCAACCTACCGATTAGTGTGCTTATTCCGACCAAAAGGGACATCGGAGACGGAAGGAAAGGATTTGCAAATGCATCAGACTGTTTAGAGACCTGGGATGACTTGGACAGCATAACGGCTGTAAATGCTCAAAAAGATTTGAGACATGCTACAAAAATGGTGGCATAGCCACTCAGAAGCACAATACCAAGGTTTCGAGATCAACAGTTAACATACAGAAGTAGTAGAAACTGAACAGAGGCTTAAGTCCAACAATTCTATAAGTCTACGGATTAGTAACACGTGATCCTGATAGAAAGAAGAGAAAGCCTAGTTCCTTAACCCCGTAGGAAAGATAAGATGACTCAGATCAGAAGGGCATAAGGTATAAGGAGTAAAAAGAGCCTTACGTTCCATCCCACAATCAATTCCCTTATATAACTAAAGCATTTCTAGACTCAACTTCGACCAGTTTGGCTTGGTAATCCTACAGGCAGTCAAGCTCTGATACCAACGCTGTCAGGACCCCGACTCAATGCCACATCGATCTAGCATGTAACACCTCATATCACTTTGCGGCCTCACGCACGGTATTCCCACGGGTGTCGCCTTACCTTTGCCCGGGACCGTTTGCGCCTTTTGGCACACGTATATGATAGTGTCGCTAGCATCCATATGATAAGGAGCCCGGGCTGACATGGCTAGTAGTAAACCCAAAGTGGCACAGACTTACAGGGACAGGCATCCATGACCCAGCACCGAACGTGTTGGTCATCAGCAAGTGGGTCCGGGCTGTAGCTCTGGGCTAGCAGGACTCCGGTAAACCGGGCTGTAGCGGGCTAACAGGACTCCGGTACTCAATGCGTGACATTTCCCCGAAGGGACAGACACTGGAACGAAGAAGGACACATGCCGGCCAGCCTAAGTGTTCCGGAGCAGTAGCAAGCTACCATGGCTCAATGGAAACACTAGGAGACATTTCCCGGTAAGAGAGGCTACTAAAGATAAACAACTAGATAGTCAGATCCCACACATACCAAGCATTTCAATCATACACACAATATGCTCGATATGTGCAAATACAACAAGGCATCACAACATGACTCTACGACACAAGTAAGTATTCATTAGGCTCCGAGGAGCGGGATATTACAAACATGGTCTCATGACCCAACATTCAGAGCAAACAAGTCAAGCACAAGCGGAATCCTAACATGTCTGAGTACAGACATCTACAAATGAAAAAGGCTAAGAAGCCTGATTATCTACCAGATCCTGCCGAGGCACAAGATCGTAGCTGAGGTAACAAGCTAAACGTCGAAGTCCACGCGGTACTACTAGCGAGACTGACATCTCTCTGCAAAAACATAAATTAAGCAATGTGAGTACAAATGTACCCAGCAAGACTTACATCAGAACTAACTACATATGCATCATTATCAACAAGGGGATGGTGGGGATTAACTGCAGCAAGCCAGCTTTGACTCGGTGGCTATCCTGAACTACGACTGCAAGTAACTATTTTGAGGTGGCGCACACGAGTCCACATATTCACCATATCAATACACCACTATGGATCCGCTCCCATCTCCCTACGAGAACGCCATCCATAGCACTCACGCTTATCTTGCGTATTTTAAAGTATCCACTTTCACTTGTCTATGAACTATGCAAGGGGTCCAAGTTTCCATATCGGAGGAATCCGGCTATTCGAATAGATAGTGATAACCTTGCAGGGGTGTACTTCTTCACACACTTAGCTCACACATAGTAGGACATGTTCACACGCCTCTGATTCATTCCCGATGAATCAGACCTGACTCAACTCTAAGCAGTAGCAGGCATGACAAACAAACATGAATGAGTAGGCACAACAGGGCTCAAACAACTCCTACTCATGCTAGTGGGTTTCATCTATTTACTGTGGCAATGACAGGTCATGCAGAGGATAAAGGGGTTCAGCTACCGCAGCAAGTAACAAATGACTCGTTGTTGTCCTAATGCAGTAAAAGAGAGCAGGGCGAGAGAGTAGGATTGTATCGGAATGAACAAGGGGGTTTTGCTTGCCTAGCACTTCTGAAGATAGTATAGCTCTTCATCGGTGTCATCGAACTCATCGTCGAACCACGTCTATCGAGAGGGGACAAACACCGGCAACAGAGAAAGAACACAATCAATGCAATGCAACAATATGATGCATGAGTGTGACATGGCAATATGATGTGGTTTGAGCTAATGCAGCTAGCAACAAAGTTAAATGAAGTTGGTTTGAACCCTAAGTTCAAAACCAAACTCCATATGTGAAATTCAAATGTCATTTATATGATTTGTGCTAAACAGCAGCTATAAGTTGTTCTAACATGCGTGAAAATAGTACAGATGGATAGATTGGTTTTTTCTGATCATTTTTCATATATAATTTATTTGATTTGGAGTTACGGTTGATTTTATATGATTTTTAGAAGTTTGGGGTATTTTCTGAAATTTATAAATCATTTCCTGATTTATTTTAATTCCAGAAATACTTTACTGCATCAGCATGACGCCTGTGTGACGTCAGCAAGTCAACAGGGTTGACTAGAGTCAAACCTGTGGCGCGGGACCCACGGGTCAGAGTCATTAGACTAACTAATCTTAGTTAGTCCTAATCCTAGGTTTAATTACCAGGGCGGGCCCACACGTCAGTGACCCAGGGGGGTCAAATCCCTGGTCAACCGGGGCTAATCCACTGGCGTCTAGCCGCCGGCAACGACTAGACGCGGCGGAGGCCCGGGAATCGCCCACAGGGCACAATTCGAGCTGCGGCTAGGCGCGTCGGAGTGCCCTCGCCGGCGCGCGTCGTTAGGTGGTGCTAGCCGGGCCTGTGGTGGCCGGAGGCGACGGCTACGAGCTCGGCAGCGGCGGCCGGAGCTCGGCTAAGTGCGGGCGCGGTGCTGCAACTCGTAGGTGAGTGAACGGAGGTGCTAGGCAGCACCTAAAGGGCAGCAGGAGCATGTCGGAGCTACTATGCGAGGCAGAGGTGCTCGGGGGCACGGAGCTCGCCGGCCATGGCGGACGGCGGCTTCGGGTGCTCACGGGGCGGCGGCTACAGGGCGCGCACGAGAGAGAGAGGTGAGGGGAAACGACGGCAAGCTCACAGGGAGGCAGCAGGGTGGCTCAGTGGGCTCGGGGACGACCTCCAGCGCGCGAACGACGGCGACGGCCGGCGAGTAGATGCGGCAATGGCGAGCTCGAAGACGATGGTGTGGCGATCCTTGGCTTGCGTGGCTCGGCGAAGAGGGAGATGGAGTCGCGCCGGACCTTCCAAACACGGGGGAGGTGCGAGGAGGTGGCTGTGGCCGCGGTGGTGGCGAGCGGCGGCGACGGGCGTGTTCGGTGGCGTCGTGGGGAGAGAGAGCAGAGGAGGGAGAAAGGTCCAGGGAGAGGGGGGGAGGAATCAGGGGGAGTGTCGTGGCGTCTCCACGCGTGGACAGGCTCGAAGGGGAGGCCTCCAGCGCGAAGCAGGAGGTGGCCGGCGTCGACGCGCGTGCGTCCAGCACGCAGCTGCTTCGGGGCGAGGGGGAGGAAGATGACTGGCAGCTGGGCTGCACAGTAACGGGCCGCGCAGGAGCTGGGCTGGTTGGTGGTGCCAGGTAGGTAAGGGTCCAGGTGAGTCTCTGTTCTTTCTATTTTTTTTGTTTCTGTTTTCTAATTTTGCAGTTTTGTTTTAATTTGGTTTCTTAACCAAATTATTTTTGGAGCTCTCTGGGAATTATTGTGGATGCATTAAGGTTTATCCTAGAGCTCCACAAAATATTCTAGGATTATTGGAGCAATAAAAATATTTATAGAATTTATTTGCTCCAACTCAAATACAATTATGAATTAATTCAAAAACCATAAATGCATTGGAAAAATGTGCATGACCTCTGATTAAGGTTTTAACCTTTTCCCAGAAATAATGAACATTTTTGGAGGGCATTTTGGGTCCAATGAAAATATTTGAATTGAACCTAGTTAAAATTATTATCTGCTAGGGTTTGAACATCCCCACTTCAAAATTTCATTTGAATTTAGACATGATGCATGGATGCTTACACAGAGTCAGGCAAGGGCTTAGCTAGGGCTGTGACAGCAGATTCCAAATGGAGATGCATTTTCATGCATTGGGGGAAGAAGTAGAATAAATAGTAAATCTTGATCTTATGGAGTGATGATTTACATTCTTTGTGTGATGAGATAATACACAACCTAGGTGTTATTTAGCTTGCTATTGTAGAACAACTGACTATCATGATGTGTAGTTTCTGAATATTGAGTCCTCGAGTTTTGTGGAATGGTGCGCTCTAATTTGGAAGTGGTATTTCCTAATGTATTCGCATAGTTAGATATCATATTATTTTTTTTCTCTTACTTGAAATTTCTGCCATGTAAAGCTAGGTTGTCTTTGATTTGTTGTTGTGTTAGGTATTGAACAGACTGGCTTGTTTGGCTAACCTTCCTTTCCTTTTATTTTGCAGGCTCTAGAATCGCTAAGGTTGCTCCTTCTCTGTTCCTTTGGTTAAGGTTTGTCCTTGTCATTCTTTTCTAAGCACTGCACTTTTCTACCCTATTTGTTTACTGCTTATTGTCATGTTAATTCCTCTGTTCCTGATTTTTCCAGGTGTCGTGTTTGTGTGTTTGTTTTTGTGGTGCTGCTTATATGTGTGACTACCGTATGATCGTATATATATGCTAAAAAGTAAAACGATTTTTCCTTGGCACGATACATAATTTGTAATGAGATGGTAGTACATCAGTGTATTTGGTGAAACTCGAGCTTCGACGAATATGAAGGTCTTTGTGTTGGCATACACTCCTTTATTCCAAATGGTGCTGATATAGAAACACCATCAGGGATTCCATGTGTACCATGTATGTCCATAAAAACAGCATCGATATATCAGCATACTAATGTGCTGATCTAAAAACGTTCTTTTCTAAGTGATGGTTTCGAGTCGGCAAAAATACAGTGTATGTCCATAATGTGATGGCAACTGAGTAGCCATGTGTACAGGGAAGGCATCAGTCTATATCGAAAAACACCAGCGATTTTATCCTAATTGTTAATGAAATTGTTGTTTACTGCTTCATATTACCAATTGCACCTACTTACAGATATCCTTAAGTTTACTACCTCCTGTCCTTAGGAGCATTAGTTTGTCCTTATTTTTTGTATGCTTTGTTTCATCGAAATTGCATACATCCATTTCCAACAGAACTAGGGGAGTCCGTATAAATTAGATATGTTCCTTTTCTTCTCAACATGTGTCTATTATGAGTACTGCAATTTAGACATGATTAAGAATGGTACTAGAGTTTGCTTATCTATCATGATTTTTTAGTTCTACTTAGTTGATGGCCTCACGTAAAGTGCCTCCATGGATGGAGCTTTCCGTGTCTACCTTGTTGAATGTTCTACCATGGATGGAGCTTTTGCTGATACCCTTTCTGAATAGCTAATATTTATTGTACCTCATCTTCGCTCCTGGTTGGCGGGGAACCCCTCCTGGTCGAGCCCCTAGCCCCCCACCTTGGCAGTTGCCTGGAGAGGAGGATAGCTCGAGGACAACTCCCAATGTGCCGAGGAGATGGGAACATGTGAGCTTCTTTGTTTCTTTCTTCCTTCTTTCCTCATCTTCCCAACCTACAATTTGTTTTCTAATTTCTCTACAAGTTTTTCACGGGGTATTTTAGGCTATAGCTTGACTTGGCACTATCATGAAGTGGGGTAATTTTCCATATTGATATGGTTGGTATGCACATCCCACTAAGAAGCAAGGCGCAATAAAAGCTCATTTTCCATTTTGCAAAGGTTCCTTTTAGTAACCGATGCGTCCATGTTGATGCAGCTACAACTATGGTAATGCAGGTTATACTGCAGGGTCCATGATGCCTTTCTAAGTAATTTTACCGCAGATATTGTAGGGTGTTATGTCGCTTAGCAAACTTTACTCCAGTATATGCAACTTTCAGAGTTCTAATTCGTCTGTGTTATAACAGATTTGGTTTGATCAATTCAAATTTCTTATTCAGGCATGTATACACAAATTGCAGGGTGTATTGCGCTTAGGAAACTTGCTTTTAGTATGCATTATTTTCAAGCTTCAAGGGGTATTATTATTCATTTTATGTTAGTTGTCTGTACTTGGCCTACATTTTTGTTTTCAAATAGTTCTGCCTCTCAATTTGATATTTCTATTTGCTTTTGCTTAGTAATATGATGTATTGTTTTCTTGCTCTAGGCCTACTTGTGTTCAAGGTTTAGTTGATTGTGTTTCTTAAAGGTGTTTTGTTTAATGGCATCAACATGTGCCATTAATTCCATTCTGCATTGTACTGTGATTTTTCCAAGCAACACCATTATGGCAATTTTTTGCTCCATTTTAAGTTTCACTTGGATCACTAGCCTACTTGTTCTCACCTCATCATCATGGCCTTTCTTAAGGGTGTTCAGGCATTTTTGTCCTTCTGTAAATTAGTGGCATTAAATTAGTGGTCTTCTATTCGTGTTGCGAACCCCAATATGGCATCTCACCATTCCCCACGATCCACATGTTAACTGTGGATTTATTTAATGATAATAGGATATCAATTGCCTTTTCTTCAGGATAAGCCGACACCTAATAAGGATCAGGAGAACAACAGATATGCTAAGAGACAACCTTTTGGGGTTAAGGATATAAACAACAACAGGGCTTATGAGGCCGAAGAGAGCTCGAGTGGCGTCTTTTGGTTCTTGAAGACCTGCACGTTCCTGGTGGAGTAGAGCAAAATAATTTGGAGGCTTTAAAGCTACTGCACTTCATGTATTTAGGATCAATTCTTTGTTTTAGTTTGAAATATTCCCCATTTCCTCCTATTTGACTGATTCATCTGATGGACATTTTGTCAGGCAAATAAACAAAAGGCATATATATTGTTACGAGTGAAGCCATCCATACTCCCATGTGGAATTCAAGAAATAGAGAAATGTTATTGTTCTTGTACTAATTGTTTGCTTGGCCAAATGTACTGTAAATGATTTATTATTGTTCAAGGTATAGAGAAATGTTGTTGTTCTTCATTGTAGTGGATGATATCTATCCCAACTATTGAGGTGATGGAAGTACTACTGAGGAGTTTTGTCTTTGACTGAATGAAGCTGTCAAGGAAGAAGGGATGAATAAATCGCTTGATTCATGGGCCGAACTAGCTGCCATACGACTGCTTGGAAATATACGTGTGTCTAAGAGACACATGAATACTTTTTTTTCAAACACACAAAAACAAAGTTGATAGAAACACTACTCTTTTGAAATGTGTTTTTAATACATATTTCATAATGGGTGTATCTACACCTAGGAGCACCAAAACCCTCTCTCCTTAACTGGTTTTATACATGGTGTTTAGTATACATATATTCTTAGGTTTTTCATCTTTTTCCCTCTTTTTTGTAGGAAAAATATGCATGGCCAGGTTTCTCATCATGATAACCATGTTTCCAGACTTGCTAAAAAAATACAACCATGCCAACTTTACTCTCTCGTCATAGTGCCCATATTTTCAAACTAAACCTATTCATATTATGCAAAGTTTCCCTTTTCCCAGACTATTATTTAACAACATAATAAACATGTTTAAAAAATAGCATGATTTAGTTGAAGGTTCTTGCATCATGAAACTATTTTCATCGACGACATGTCTTCAGCAGGTCTCTGCGCCATTTGGCGCAATGGGTCAACTAGTATAGCATAAGATGGGCATCGGAGGGCCACCAGGGAGCCCACGAGGCAGGGGGGTGCGCCTAGGGGGGTAGGGCGCGCTCCCTACCCTCATGGCCAGGGTGTGGCCCCCCTCTGGTACTTCTCGCGCCCAATATTTTTTATATATTCTGAAAAGTGCTCCCGTGGAGTTTCAGGATTTTTGGAGATGTGCAGAATAGGTCTCTCATATTTGTTCCTTTTCCAGCCCAGAATTCCAGCTGCCGGCATTCCCCCTCTTCATGTAAACCTTGTAAAATAAGAGAGAATAGGCATAAGTATTATGCCATAATGTGTAATAACAACCCATAATGCAATAAATATCGATATAAAAGCATGATGCAAAATGGACATATCAACTCCCCCAAGCTTAGACCTCGCTTGTCCTCAACCGAAAGCCAAAATCAAAAAATATGTCCACATGTTTAGAGATAGACGTGTCGATAAAAATAAAATACGAACATGAGGGCATCATGATCATTCTTAGAACAGCAACATATATATATATATAGGGTGGGTCTATTATAATAACACCCTTAAGAGTCTTATTATGATAACAGCGAAGCTTATTCTGATAACACCCCCAACCCACCTCCCGCACTACCACAACCCCAATCCGACTCCACCTTCTTCCGCCGGCAGCACCCGCTACGCCCGTGGCCACAAAAAAGATGCCCGACGACCCCTCCTCACCACCACTCATTCCCTTTCCCTTATCCTCTCCACCTCCTTCCTTCAGCCGGGGTCGCGCCCACCCCACACTGCCCGACGCCCCTCCTTAAGGCCAGGAGCGAGCAGCACCCCGGCCTCCCTCCCGCGGCGACGGGAAGCACCCAGACACCCCTCCCCCAGCGCCCTCACCTTCTTCCTTCAGGGGTCACCGGATCCCGACGGGATCTAGTCAAGCCCTGCTCGCCAAAAGACGGCGTCGGAGCGACGGCTGCACCCCGGCCCCCCTCCCCCAGCGGCTTTACCCCGGCCCCCCTCCCCCAGCGGCTGTACCCGCTGCCGCCCCGACCAAATCACATCCCCGGCGGAGTACGCGCTGGATCGGCCGATGGGGAGGGCCGTCGCTACCATGTCTCCCCTCCAGATGGCCTTCTTGCGACGACCAGCTGCTGGCGATTTGGCCGTGACGGTGAGCCCAACCTCGGATCTGTCCATGACGGTTAACCCCCGGATCTGTCTCCATCTTCCTCCCCCTCCATTGGTTGCTGGCCGTGACGGTGAGCCCAACCTCGAAGAGGAAGGAGCATGAGCTGCGGCAGAGTAAGCCCCCGCAGATGTGGCTCTGCCGTGGTCGATCCAAGGGCTCCCGTGCAGTCCACTACCTCGGTGCACGCAGCATGTCGGCACCCCCCCTCACGAGATTCGGCGGGCTGTAGGTCGTCGCTTGCCACCGTGAGGTCGGCTTCCGAGCGGCATGGCACAGTGCCACAAGTTCCCCTCCCCTCGTCACCTCCACCTCCATGGCCGGTCCCCGGATGTGCGTCTGCGAGCTACTACAACTATTGAAGTTCATTTGATGTTTTATTGAAGCTCACTAAAATTTGTTTTGTAGTTCACTATGGAAAAAATGCGCCAAGTTTCCTGGAGTTGGCTCAATTCCTCTCCCCCGACGAGGAGTCCGTGCTCCCCTACCCGAACCACGCATCCAGGAGCTCCTCCCGGCCCACGGCGATCTCCTGTGCGCGGCACCACCACTCTTCCTTCGAATCAAGGCATAAAGTTTGGAGCATGTGAACAAGCAGTGCAAATGGTGCATTTTTTGTTTGAGAATTTTGTGTATAAAAATTACAGGGACTCATTTTGTGTTTGGGATGAGACTATTCAAATAATGTAGTTTGAAGTATGTACACATGCAGTGCAGTCCGGGCTTTTTGTGCTTGGGGATTTTACGTAAAGCATGAAAATTGCAGTGACTCATTTGAATGCAGTTCCGGGGGAAACATGGTGCTGTTGAGACTTTAGCATGCAGTTTAGACCATGTGGACATGCAGTGCAAAAATGGTGTGTTTAGAAACGTGTATTTTTCGTAGTCTTTGTAAAGTTTTGGCCTATTTGTGGACTCCCATTTGATTGCAGCCCATGCGCGCGACGCGTGCTGTCCTGTGGTGTGGACTTTTAGTTCGCCAGGAACTACGGAAGTAAATAAAACATTCTTAAAGTTTAATTTGCTATTATAAAAAAGTGTGAGAAAAAATAAAAATATATAAAAATTGATGCAGTCCATTGGGGCACTGCGTACGGTTCTCATGGCTTGTGTGTGAAGTTTTTTTTCTTTGGGTTCACACAACACGGTTCAATATCAGGTTGACTTTGGTCACCCCCAAAAACTAACCCTCTCGCTGCAGTACAGTTTGTGGTTGCACGAAATTCTATTTAATTTTATGTAGTGCACTTTTAATCCTTGTGTAGAAAAAACACTGAAAAGAAAATAAATTGATGCAGTCCGCTTGCCTTGTCACAACATTACATACTCGGTAACAAAGTTTTTGAAGTTCACTAGCAAAAAATAATGTGGTTCACTTTTTAGAGTGGTTCACTTATACCGAATGTGAAGTGCAAAAGGAAAAAGGAAATTTTTAGAAAATGATAAAAAAGTAATGCGGTTCACTTTTGATAGTGTTGCGGTTTCAATTGCACTCGTCTCTGCGGTCCACTCGTTCATAGAAAATATTGAAAAAAAAACAAAAAAACTCGTCTGAGAAAATTTACGTATGACAAAAGAATTCATGAAGTTCATTTGACTATTTGATGAAGTGCGGTTTTTAGTCTCAAGCAGTGCGGTTTTCTGTCTGATACAGTACGCACGTCAATTTTGGTGTCACGAAAAACAGAGTGTCCGCATTTCGGTAAATTCGAAATTCCTCTTAAACCATAAGGAATTAGAAAGAGTGTTCAACATGAAAACGTTGCGCCTCGTCGATATCTTTCCAACGGCGTATCGTTTGAATCATTCCGACCAGCGCTCTGAGAAAGTTTCACGAAAAACGACCGCTGCCACTCATCGTCAGCCACACGATTTTCAAAAATAACTAAAATCCGTAAGGAATCTCAAAAACATGTCAAAATATGAAAGTTGTGCCTCGTTCGTAGCTTTTCAATAGTATATTACACGCCTTGTTTCGACAAACGGTTAGAAACCTGGAGCGAAAACAGTACCGAAAATTTGATTTTTTTTAAACAGAATTCCGCGATTTAGTAAAGTTGAAACTGCTCTTAAACTGTAACAAAATAGAGAAAATAATAGCTACGAAAAAGACGCGCCTCGACGATATCTATCCAACGGTGTATCGTTTGCTTCATTCCGACGAGCGGTTTAGAAAAAAACGCGAAAAAACACTCGCTGCCACTCGTCATGGGCCGCACCATTTTCAAAACTGCTCTTAAACTATGAGGAATCTCGAAAAGTGTTCAACATGGAGAAGTTGCGCCTAATCCATAGCTTACCAACGGTATATCATACGCCTTGTTCCAATAAACGGTTAAAAACCTAGAGCAAAAACAGTAACGGAAAAACACTGCGTACAGTTTTTTACGACACGAAGTTCACTAGTCTCTGTAATGCAGTGCTCTTGCTAAAGAAAGTGCAGTGCCCTCGCGTTGAGCATGCAGTGTGGAAGTGTTATCAGAATAGATCGGCTATATATATATATTGTCATATGATCTCTTATGCTAAAGTAACAATTCAATCACAATTTCAAGTATGAATCATAAACTTCATTGAGAACCAACAAACTCTAACCTCAATCATTGAGGCAATTGCAATTTATCATAACATAGGAAAGAGTCAATATAAGAGCTTTTCAGCAAGTCCACATACTCAACCATCTTTTAGTGTTTCATAATTGCTAACACTCACACAATATTTATGGGTATGAAGTTTTAATCGGACACAGAGAAAGATAGGGGCTTATAGTTTTGCCTCCCAACTTTTTACCTCAAGGGTAATGTCAACAATAATAGTTCATGAAGACTCACATCCAATTAGCTATATATATCAGGATCTTTCCAACACATTGTGCTTGCCAAAGGATAAAATGTAAAAAGTAAAGGTGAAGATCATCATGACTCTTATGTAAGGTAGAAGATAAAAGTAAAAGATAGGCCCTTCGCAGAGGGAAGCAGAGGTTGTCATGTGCTTTTATGGTTGGATGCACAAAATCTTAATGCAAAAGAATGTCACTTTATATTGCCACTTGTGATATGGACCTTTATTATGTAGTCCGTCGCTTTTATTTCTTACACATCACAAGATCGTATAAAGCTTATTTTATCCACATTAATAAGTCATACATATTTAGAGAGCAATTTTTATTGCTTGCACCGATGACAACTTACTTGAAGGATCTTACTCAATCCATAGGTAGATATGGTGGACTCTCATGGCAGAACTGGGTTTAGGGATATTTGGAAGCACAAGTAGTATTTCTACTTGGTGCAGAGAACTTGGCTAGCATGAGAGGGAAAGGCAAGCTCAACATGTTGGATGATCCATGACAATATAATTTATCTCAGATGTAAGAAAACATAACCCATTATGTTGTCTTCCTTGTCCAATGTCAACTCTTAGCATGCCATACTTTAATGAGTGCTCACAATCATAAAAGATGTCCAAGATAGTATATTTATATGTGAACCTCTCTTTCTTTATTACCTCCTATTAATTGCAACAATGACCAAAACTATGTTTGTCAACTCTCAACAACTTTTATTCATCATACTCTTTATATGTGAGCTCATTACTCTCCATAAGATCCATATGATCTCTTTTTATTTATTTTTATTTCTTCTCTTTTATTTTATTTAATTCCCTCAAGATCATAGCAAAATAATCAAGCCCTTGACTCAACACTAATCTTTATTATATATAGCTCACGGACTCGATTACATAGAAGGATCATAAAGCAAAACTCACAACTAGATCATACAAAAACTTTATTCTACTAGATCAAGATATTATCAAAAAGGATCGAACTAAGAAAACGGTAAAGATAAAAGTGATGGTGATACGATACCGGGGCACTCCCCCAAGCTTGGCAATTGTCAAGGGGAGTGCCCATACCAGATACTCAGTTCTTCTTTGTTGGTGAATAAGGTTGAGTTGTTGATGATGGATAGTCGCACATCGAGCGTATGAGGTCCTCCAACTTGCGGATGATGCCCTTGATTGCGATGATATGCTCCTTCAACAAAATATTTTCATGTGTGACATACTTGTTTTGTATACGAGCTAACTCAATCATCTTGAAAGCTTCGATCTCAGTTGGGGTAAGAAGATTATGATCAAGTTGAAGGATGGCTTCTGCTGCCGGAACTTGGTCCTCCGTGGCCTTCTTGATCCCTTCATCCTTGTTGATCTCCATAGGTTCTTCCCTCCTCAGTTCTATCTTTATTAGCCAAGCATCGTTGTCACCATTGTTGGAGGAGGGGGACGACATGATGCCTGGCCTTGACAACCCTGACAGAAAACAGCTCGAAACAAGAACACAGGATATTTGCATGGTACGGTGGTCAAAACCTTCGGGAGATTATATAATGAATCTTTACCGACCAAAAGAAGTATCTTGCAAGAAAACGGAGTCCGAAGAGCACACGAGGTGCCCACGAGGCAGGGGCGCGCGCCCAGGGGGTAGGGCGCGCCCTCCACCCTCGTGGAAGCCTCGTGTCCTTCCCGGACTGCTTCTTGTTTTCCTATTTTCTTAAATATTCCAAAACAAAGAAATATTGCCATTAGAACTGTTTTGGAGTCGGTTTACTTACCGTACCACGTACTTATTCCTTTTCGGAGTCTGAAATGTTCCAGAAAGTGTCCCTTATGTATTCCTCCGGGGTTACGGTTTCAATAATATTAGTTTCAACATTTATGCGATTACCTGAGATATAATGTTTGATTCTTTGACCGTTCACCACCTTCAGATTTGTGCCTTCGAAGTTGTTGATTTTTATGGCACCAGAATGATAGACCTCCTCGATAACGTAAGGACCTTACCATTAGAGAGAAGTTTTCCTATAAAAAATCTTAAACGAGAGTTGTATAACAATACATAATCACCTACATTAAACTCATGCCTTTGTATCCTTTTGTCATGCCATCTTTTAACTTTTTCTTTAAACAGTTTGGCATTTTCATAAGCCTGGGTTCTCCATTCATCAAGTGAGCTAATGTCAAAAAGCCTCTTCTCACCAGCAAGTTTGAAGTCATAGTTGAGCTCTTTAATAGCCCAATATGCATTATGTTCTAATTCAAGAGGTAAGTGACATGCTTTACCATAAACCATTTTATACGAAGACATACCCATAGGATTTTTATATGCAGTTCTATAGGCCCATAATGCATCATCAAGTTTCTTGGACCAATTCTTTCTAGATCTATTAACAGTCTTTTGCAAAATTAATTTGATCTCTCTGTTACTCAATTCTGCTTGACCACTAGACTGTGGATGATAAGGAGATGCAATTCTATGATTAACATCATACTTAGCAAGCATTTTACGAAAGGCACCATGAATAAAGTGTGAACCACCATCAGTCATTAAATATCTAGGGACTCCAAACCTCGGAAAAATAACTTCTTTAAGCATCTTAATAGAGGTGTTATGATCAGCACTACTAGTTGGAATAGCTTCTACCCACTTAGTAACGTAATCAACAGCGACTAAAATATGTGTATACCCATTAGAGGAAGGAAAAGGTCCCATATAATCAAAGCCCCAAACATCAAATGGTTCAATAACAAGTGAATAATTCATAGGCATTTCTTGACGTCTACTAATATTACCAATTGTTTGACATTCATCACAAGACAAGACAAACTTACGAGCATCCTTGAAGAGAGTAGGCCAATAAAAACCGGATTGCAATACCTTATGTGCAGTTCTATCTCCAGCATGGTGTCCTCCATAAGCCTCGGAGTGACACTTGCGTAGGATCTGTTCCTGTTCATGCTCAGGTACACAACGTCTAATAATACCATCTACTCCTTATTTATAAAGATGTGGGTCATCCCAAAAGTAATGTCTCAAATCATAGAAGAACTTTTTCTTTTGCTGGTATGTGAAACTAGGTGGTATAAATTTAGCAACAATATAATTAGCATAGTCAGCATACCATGGACTAGTTTGAGAAGCATTTATGACATTTAATTGTTCATCAGGAAAGCTATCATCAATAGGTAGTGGATCATCAAGAACATTTTCTAACCTAGACAAGTTGTCTGCAACGGGGTTCTCAGCTCCCTTTCTATCAATAATATGCAAATCAAATTCTTGTAGCAGGAGAACCCATCTAATAAGTCTAGGTTTAGCATCTTTATTTTCCATAAGGTATTTAATAGCAGCATGATCAGTGTGAATAGTTACTTTAGAATCAACAATATAAGGTCTGAACTTCTCACAAGCAAATACAACTGCTAAGAATTCCTTTTCAGTAGTAGCATAATTTCTCTGGGCACCATCTAGGGTTTTACTAGCATATTGGATAACATTTAACTTCTTATCAACTCTTTGTCCTAGAACAACCCCTACAGCATAATCACTAGCATCACACATAATTTCAAAGGGTAAATTCCAATCAGGTGGCTGAACAATAGGTGCAGAAATTAGGGCTTTCTTAAGTATTTCAAATGCTTCTACACAATCATCATCAAAGACAACAGGAATATCTTTTTGTAATAGATTAGTCAGAGGCCGAGAAATTTTTGAGAAGTCCTTAATGAACCTCCTATAAAAAATAGCGTGACCGAGGTGTCGGCGTTCTGGGAACGGGGGTCCCCAGACTTTTCTGCCTGCGGCCTGCGGTGTGGCTCAAAGAGGGGCCCAGCATGGCCCATCTTCACCAACACAAACCCAAGACCCTCGCGAGGGGCCAAGCCTCGCGGAGTGGACGATGCGGAGCTTCCTCAGGCACGGCCTCGTCAGGCTGGCTCATGAGGAGGTGGAGAGATCAAGGCAGGGTACCTCGCGAGGTGCCCGTGACGCAAGCCATGACGACTCAGGGCGCCAGGCGGGTGCCAGCCCGCGCAGCGTCCTCCTTTCCTCTTTGGTGCAAAGGGGGCAAGCGCAACCACGGAGTATCGAGGCATCAGGCAAAGGTTGCCATTTCAGTGCAACGAGACCAAGACCAGGAGGACTACGAGATGGAGGTCACCGTGGAGCCCAAGACAGCGTCATTGCCAGAGCTTTGCGCAGACGAAGACCACTTTTGTCAGGATAGCTGATACTTGCTGTCCCCCTTCAAATTAGCCCGCCATTGTTGGCTCCCTTCCCGCTCGATATTTGAGAAGAGGACCAGGGCCTCTATAAATAGGACCAGCCACCCACGGAGCAAGGTCTCAGGGGGGTCGGTCGGTTGGTTGAGAGAGAGAGAGGGAGAAAGGTGACTGAACTCCTCCCAGCAGTTCATCGCCCCAGCCAAGAACAGACCCTCGCGAGGCTGTTCTTCCTTGTATTGTTCATCATCATCAGCCCAAGAGGCAATCCACCACACCACACACTGGAGTAGGGTATTACACCACAACGGTGGCCCGAACCAGTATAAACCTTGTGTCTCTTGCGTTGTTCTTTCCGTAGTTTAGATCCTAGCATGGCGGGGGGTGCAGGTAGGTAGGACGCGAAATCTCCACGCGCACCCCAGTGTTCGAACCTCAAGGGTCTGCCGGAACCCGAAATCCGACACGAGGAAGCTTCTTATACCTTTAATGTCCTTGGGGCATGGCATCTTTTCAATACCATCAACTTTAGCTTTATCAACTTTGCCTCTTTTAGAAATTTTATGCCCCAAGACAATACCTTCATTAACCATAAAGTGGCATTTCTCCCAATTCAGAACAAGATTAGTTTTTCACATCTCTGCAAAACTCGATCAAGGTTGATTAAGCAATCATCAAAAGAGGATCCATAAACGGAGAAATCATCCATGAATACCTCACAAATCTTTTCGCAAAAGTTAGAGAATATAGCCATCATGCATCTTTGAAAGGTAGAAGGTGCATTACATAAACCAAAAGGCATACGTCTATAAGCAAAGGTACCGAAAGGGAAAGTAAAAGTGGTCTTAGCTTGATCATCAGCTGACACAGGTATTTGAGAGAAACCAGAGTAACCGTCCAGAAAGCAAAAAATGTGTATGTTTGGATAATTTTTCTAGCATTTGATTGATAAAAGGCAAAGGGTAATGATCTTTTTAGTAGCTTTATTTAATTTGCGGAAATCAATTACCATCCTATAACCTGTAATAATTCTTTGTGGGATCAATTCATCTTTATCATTAGGAACAACGGTAATACCTCCCTTCTTAGCTAGGGACACAATG
Organism: Triticum dicoccoides; assembly: GCF_002162155.2. Taxonomy (NCBI): domain Eukaryota; kingdom Viridiplantae; phylum Streptophyta; class Magnoliopsida; order Poales; family Poaceae; genus Triticum; species Triticum dicoccoides. Next base: position 448,983,754 of record NC_041384.1, read on the forward strand.
GACAGGACTTACCCACTGACTATCAGCAACGGGATAAATTATACCTGCCACAAGGAGCTTTAATATTTCCTTTCTTACCACTTCCTTCATCTTAGGATTTAGCCGTCGTTGGTGATCAATAACTGGTTTGGCATCCTTCTCCAAATTTGTTTTGTGTTGACATAGAGTGGGACTAATGCCCTTAAGATCATCAAGAGTATATCCAATAGCAGCACGGTGCTTCTTCAGAGTTTTCAATAATTTATTTTCTTCCTGCTCTGAAAGATTAGCACTAATAATAACATGATATATCCTCTTTTCATCAAGATAAGCATATTTAAGAGTATCAGGTAACGGTTTAAGCTCAAACACGGGATCACCCTTGGGTGGAGGAGGATCCCCTAGGATTTCAACAGGCAAATTGTGTTTCAGAATAGGTCCTTCTTTAAAGAATACTTCATCTATTTCCCTTCTTTCATTCATGAACATATCGTTTTCATGGTCGAGCAAATATTGCTCTAAAGGATCATTAGGAGGCACAGCAATAGAAGCAAGACCAATAATTTCATCCTTACTAGGTAATTCCTCATCACGGGGTTGTCTACGAAATTTAGAGAAGTTAAACTCATGAGACATATCACCCAAACCAATAGTAATAACTTCCTTTTCGCAGTCTATCCTAGCATTAATAGTATTTAAGAAGGGTTTAGCAAATATAATGGGGCAAAAGCTATATTGTGGGGAACCAAGAACAAGAAAATCAGCATGATATTTAACCTTCCCACACAAGACTTCAACATCTCTAACAATCCCAATCGGTGAAATAGTATCTCTATTGGCAAGCTTAATTGTAACATCGATATCTTCTATCTCAGCAGGTGCAAAATCGTGCATAATTTCTTTGTATAAGGTATGAGGTATTTCACTAGCACTAGCACCCATATCACATAAGCCATGATAACAATGATCTCCTATTTTAATAGAAATAACAGGCATGCCTATAACAGGTCTATGTTTATCCTTAGCACCAGGCTTAGCAATTCTAGCAGTTTCTTCACAGAAATAAATAACATGCCCATCTATATTATCGGCCAAGATATCTTTAACCATAGCAATATTAGGTTCAACTGTAATTTGCTCAGGGGGTTTGTGTGTCCTAATATTACTTTTACGAACCACAGTTCAAGCTTTAGCATGATCCTTTATTCTAACAGGGAAAGGTGGTTTCTCAACATAAGCAGTAGGAACAATAGGATCATTATAAGTGATAGTCTTTTCTTCAACTTTAATAGGTTCAACTACTTTTACTTCTATGGAAGGATGATATTTAAACCACTTCTTCTTAGGGAGATCAACATGAGTAGTAAAGGATTCACAGAAAGAAGCTATTATCTCAGAGTCAAGTCCATATTTAGTGCTAAATTTATGGAAAACATCGGTATCCATAAAAGATTTAACACAATCAAACTTAGGTGTTATACCTGACTCCTTACCTTCGTCGAGATCCCAATCTTCATAGTTGCATTTAATTCTCTCCAATAAATTCCATTTGAATTCAATAGTCTTCATCATAAAGGAACCGGTACAAGAAGTATCGAGCACGGAGCGATTGTTGTCAGAAAGCCGAACATAAAAATTTTGAATAATCATTTATCTTGAGAGATCATGATTGGGGCATGAATATAACATTGACTTAAGCCTCCCCCAAGCTTGAGCGATGCTTTCTCCTTCGCGAGGCCAAAAATTATATATATAATTACGATCACGATGAACAAGATGCATAGGATAAAACTTCTGATGGAATTCCAATTTCAACCATTTGTAGTCCCATGATCCCATATCATCACATAGCCTATACCATGTCAATGCATCTCCCTTCAAAGATAAAGGGAAGACCTTCTTCTTGATAACATCATCGGGCATACCTGCAAGCTTAAATAATGTCACACCCTAGCTGGTTCATGCATTAGAGTGTTGCAACATGTCTACTTTTACAGAAACTTGAAATGGCGATGACAGAACCCCCAGCACCCCCTGGAAATAACTAGGGTTTACTAAAATTATTTTCAACGAACCCAAAATGCCCTTCACAAAATGTTCATCATTTCTGGATTGGGTTAAAACCCCTGGCAAAAATGGTGCACTCTTTTCTAGGACATTCTGGATTCTTTGAATTAAATCATAAGTATTTGAATTTGGGCATTTAAATGCTATAAAATATTTTAAATGCCCAAATAATTCTGCATTTAAGTGAGGGTTGTTAGGAATAATCCCAACAGAGCCCATAATTATTTTCAGGATTTTAGTAAGTGCCTAAGTATTTTTAATAAAGCCCTAAAGTTACAGAAAAATAGAAAAAGAAAACAAAACAGGAAAAAGGAGAAAGAGAAAGGCTTACCTGGAGCCCACCCAGCAGGCCCACCTGCCGGCCCAGCCCAGCCACCGCTCCAGCGAGATGCTTGGCTTGGCCAGGCAGGCAAGTAGCTGCTCGACGGCAAGCACAGCATGCATGCCACGCAGCTGCCCACCGCCTCGCCGCTCCCCTCGTCGAGCTGTCGACGTGGGACGAACCCCCTCTCTCTCCCCGACCTTGCAGACACTCGCTCTCCCCTCTGGATCCTCTCTCTCGCCCTCCCCGATGATGCCCAAGCCGTCATCGTCGCCGCCGCTCGTTGCAGCCGTGTCCAACACCGTCGCCGAGCCGCGCCACCGTGTCTAGCAGCGTCGCCGTCGTCGACTAGCCAAGCCGCACGACGCCGGAGCCCCTGCAACGTCGTCGTCGCCGTTGTCTTCAACCTCGGGCCGCCCGAGATCGCCGTCACTGTTCCGACCGCACCGAGCCTTCCCCGAGCACACTGACCCTCCCTGTGGCTTCCCTGTGAGTTGCTGAACCTCCCTGTGCTTTCCGTTTCGCCCCTAAAATACCGTAGACGCTGCGCCTCTTGTGCCCGAATGTGCTGCCGCCTGACCACGTCGTCAGCGATGCTCCGGTGACCATTTGGTCACGGGCTTGTGCCTGTCACACTCCCCGTGCGGCGTAGATGATGTAGGTGCTTTCGCCACGCCGCCTAGGCCACTGCAGCCACGTGCACGAGCTGACCCGAGCTTCGGCCTCCGCCAAGCTCGTCGCCGGCGATGCTCCGGCCACTCCCCGGCCAAGCCATCACCACGGCTGGATGTGGGCGAGCACCAGCTGCCCGTAGCTGCTCTCCGTGCATCAAATGGTGCCTTGTGGGCGATCCCCGCAGCGCGCCCCCGTGTCTGGCCTCACCCGCGGCTAAACGCCGGCAGGCTTTGACCCGCTGACCGGCAAGGTTGACTCTGCTGACACGGGTTGACCTCCCCCTCTATCTCACTGACATGCGGGCCCAGCTCGACTAATTACTCTGTTAGTGCTAACTAACTAGGTTAGTTTAATTAGTATAGTCACTAACTAGTGGGCCCTGCCTAATTAATTAGGCTAACTAAACATAGTTAGTGCACAGAGTCACTGACCAGTGGGCCCCACCAGTCAGGTTTGACTGGCCCTGGCGCCTTTGACTCGCTGACGTCACAGTGATGCAGTGCTGACGCAATTATTCATTTTCTGGATTTATTTTTATATAGGAAATTCCAGAAAATAGCCAAAACTTCTAAAAATCATAGAAAATCAACCATAGCTCCAAATCAAACAAATTATATATGAAAAATGATCAGAAAAATTCAATCTATCCATCTTTAGTGGTTTCATGCATGACAAAACACTTTAACCTTGTTGTTTAGGTGAAACAAGCTAATACACTTATTATGCATAAGAACTTTAACCTTCATTTGAATCTTTGAATCAAATGGACCCATTCAACTTGTTTCACATTGCATTAGGCAGGACACATCATTTTGCCATGTCATAGCATGCATCATATTGTTGCATATTGTCATGTGTCGATTATGTTCTGTGTGTCCTTCGTGGTAGGTTCTGCCTCCAAGGATATCTCCGAGTATCCAACTGAAGGGCAGTACCCTACTACCACTCCATCAGGCAAGCAGCCCCATTGATCATATCGATACAATCCCATGTTCTCGCCTCTGCTCTCATTTACTGCATTAAGACAACAACATTTCAAACTACTGTGTGCTGCGGTAGTTGAACCCTTATCCTCTGCATGACCTGTCATTGCCATAGTAACTAGATGAAACCCACTAGCATGTGTAGGAGTTGATTGAGCCATGTTTGTGTTTCCTACCTTGCTATGCCTGCTATGCTTAGAGTTGTGTCAGGTCTGGTTCATCTGGGTGATGGGCTAGAGTGAAATTATTATGACGGTAATGTGAGTGGTGTGTTGAACATGATTTGGTAAAGGTATCGATGAGAGGCCATGTAGGAGTACATGGTGGGTTGTTTCATTGAGGCCGTCCCTAAGAACTGAGATCTGTATGTGTGATTTTAAGAATCAGCTACTACCATGCATTGGGATCCTTACTTGACCCTCTCGGCTTCTTAATCACCCTAGTACTCTGTCCAGGAGTTGCAAATAGTTTCTGGTGTTTGTAGGTTATGTGTTGGCGGCCGTGCGTAGCACTGACCCTAGGGGTGGGCTATGATGCGATAGATACACCGTGGCACGGTGTACTGAGTCACCCATTTGGTGTCTCGGGAACCCTGTTCACATCGTTTGGGGCCGTATGTGGAAACCTCGGCCGGACTCCCTGCGGATGGAACCTGGATAGGCGATAAACCTGGACTAGAGACTTGAGTGTTTAGGTAGGCCGTGGCCGACACCCTCGTTGGGCTTTCGCTTGAAGGTTGCCGAGTACATGTCGTGTAAACGACGGTAAGTGGTGAGAGCGTGTATGAAGAAGTACACCCCTACAGGGTTAACATCATCTATTCGAATAGCCGCGTCCGCGGTAAAGGACTACTTGGTTGCCTATACAGTTCATAAACAAGTTAATGGTTACTACTAAAAGACTCAAGATAAGTGTGAGTACCGAGGATGGCCCTCTCGTAGGATGACGAGGGAGGATCCTTGGTAGAGTATTGTGTTGGTGATTAGTGGACTCGTGTGCGAAAACTATTTTACTAGTGGTGTCTCGTAGGATAGCTTAGCCAAGAGTCAAAGCTGGCTTGTTGCAATAACTCCACCACCTTCTTGAGAATGAGCATGTATAGTAGGTTCTGATGTAAGACTTGCTGAGTACCTTTGTACTCATGTTTGCTTAATTACTATTTTCAGACGAAAACACCGCCCCCTCCGATGGGTTTTATGTAGACCTCGACGTCGATGAGTGACTTGCCACCCAGGTGGTGATCCTGGCCATGGAGGGCCCTATGTAGATAGACAGGCTTCGGGAAGCCTTCGTTCTTTCTAGTGTCTGTACTCAGACTATTTGCTTCCGCATGTGCTTGTATGCTTGTATGACTTGAGTGTCGGGTCATGTGACCCCTACCTATATGAACATGTTATGTATGGCTCTCTGGAGCCTTTAAATAAAGTACTTGAGTTGTAGAGTTTTGTTGTGATGCCATGTTGTATTTGCACATATCGAGCATATTGTGTGTATGATTGAAATGCTTGGTATGTGTGGGATCCGACAATCTAGTTGTTTATCCTTGGCAGCCTTTCTTATGGGGAAATGTAGTCTAGTGCTCCTCGAGCCATAGTAGTCCGCTACAGCCCAGTTCACCGGAGTCCTGCTAGCCCAGCACTACTGCTCAGGACACTTGACTGGTCGGCATGTGTTTCACTTCGTTCCTATGTCTGTCCCTTCGGGGAAATGTCACGCGGTGACTTCCAGAGTCCTGCCTAGCCTGCTACAGCCCGGGTTCCCCGGAGTCCTATTAGCCCAGTGCTACAGCCCGAATTCACACGCTGATGACCGACATGCTCGATGTGATTCATGTATGCCTGTCTCCATAGGTTTGTGCCGCTTTGGGTTCATGACTAGACATGTCAGCCCGGGTTCTCTGTCATATGGATGCTAGCGACACTATCATATACGTGAGCCAAAAGGCGCAAACGGTCCCGGGCCATGGTAAGGCGACACCCGTGGGGATACCGTGTGTGAGGCCGCAATGTGATATGAGGTGTTACCGGCTAGATCGATGTGACTTGGAATCGGGGTCCTGACAAATAATCCACAAACTTCATCCACATAGATTAAGTGTAAGTCGGGATGTAATGTTCCATCTCCTGCAAAAGGATTAGCTAGCAGTTTCTCTATCATACCCGAAGGAATTTCGAAGTAAACATTTTCATTTTCAGTAGGTCCAGTAGGTTGAGGAGCAATTATTTGCTCTACCGGTCGGGGTGAACATACCCCGAACAAGCCCCTCAAAGGATTACTTTCCATAGTAACAAGTGACAGTAAATTTCAGCACACTATATAAAATTTTCCTTACCAAATTCCACCTACCAAAGGCGCTTCACTCCCCGGCAACGGTGCCAGAAAAGAGTCTTGATGACCCACAAGTGTAGGGGATCTATCGTAGCCTTTTCGATAAGTAAGAGTATTGAACCCAACAAGGAGCAGAAGGAAATGATAAGCGGTTTTCAGCAAGGTATTCTCTACAAGCACTGAAATTATCGGTAACAGATAATTTTGTGATAAGGTAATTTGTAACGAGTAGCAAGTAATAAAAGTAAATAAGGTGCAGCAAGATGGCCCAATCCTTTTTGTAGCAAAGGACAAGCCTGGACAAACTCTTATATAAAGTAAAGCGCTCCCGAGGACACATGGGAATTATCGTCAAGCTAGTTTTCATCATGATCATATGATTCGTGTTCGGTACTTTGATAATTTTATATGTGGGTGGACCGGTGCTTGGGTGTTGTCCTTACTTGGACAAGCATCCCACTTATGATTAACCCCCATTTCAAGCATCCGCAACTACAACAGAAGTATTAAGGTAAACCTAACCATAGCATGAAACATATGGATCCAAATGAGCCCCTTACGAAGCAACACATAAACTAGGGTTTAAGCTTCTGTCAGTCTAGCAACCCATGATCTACTTATTACTTCCCAATGCCTCCCTCTAGGCCCAAACAATGGTGAAGTGTCATGTAGTCGACATTCACATGACACCACTAGAGGGATGACAACACACATCTCATCAAAATATCGAACGAATACCAAATTCACATGACTACTAATAGCAAGACTTCTCCCATGTCCTCAGGAACAAACGTAACTACTCACAAAGCATATTCATGTTCATAATCAGAGGAGTATTAATATGCATAATGGATCTGAACATATGATCTTCCACCAAGTAAACCAACTAGCATCCACTACAAGGAGTAATCAACACTACTAGCAACCCACAGGTACCAATCTGAGGTTTGGATACAAGAGATGAACTAGGGTTTGCGATGAGATGGTGCTGGTGAATATGTTGATGGAGATTGACCCCCTCCCAATGAGAGGATTTTTGGTGATGATGATGGTGATGATTTCCCCCTCTTGGAGGGAAGTTTCCCCGACAGAACAGCTCCGCCGGAGCCCTAGATTGGTTCCGCCAAGGTTCCGCCTCATGGCGGCGGAGTCTCGTCCCGAAAGCTTGCTTATGATTTTTTCTCGGACAAAAGACCTCATATAGCAGAAGATGGGCATCGGAGGGCTACCAGGGAGCCCACGAGGTAGGGGCGTGCCCCCATCGTCGTGGCCAGGGTGTGGCCCTCTCTGGTACTCCTTGCGCCCAATATTTTTTATATATTATGAAAAGTGCTCCCGTGGAGTTTCAGAACTTTTGGAGATGTGCAGAATAGGCCTCTAATATTTGCTCCTTTTCCAGCCCAGAATTCCAGCTGCCGGCATTCCCCCTCTTCATGTAAACCTTGTAAAATAAGAGAGAATAGGCATAAGTATTATAACATAATGTGTAATAACAGCCCATAATGCAATAAATATCGATATAAAAGCATGATGCAAAATGGACGTATCAGCATTCCATCAACAACAAGCTCGAAGATACCAAAGCAAGAAGTGCGGGCTAAGACGTATAATGTAGGTGAACTCATTTTACGCCTCCCAGAGAAGAAGAAGGACAAGCTCAAACCAAAATGGGAGGGGCCCTTCATTATAGATGAAGTTCTCACAGGAGGAGCCTATTACCTTCGTAATGTATCAGATAATCGCCTAGAGCCTAACCCATGGAATGCTGCTCGGCTCCGAAGAGTCTATGCATAAGTTTGGCCATACTTCTTTTTCGTTCCTTGTTTTCTCCTCTCCATATTGTTTTTTTATACGATTCCCAAAAATATGTTCGGATAGACCGAACACTTGAGGGGTACACATCCTAATATGTACACACCCCACCATGACTGGGGGCTTCTTTAACGGAAGCTTATTATTATTCCGAGCCTGGAGCTCACAATATATGTGTCGTTTGCTCTTATATAACCTTTTTGCCATTATATGCACCTCTATGACTTCAGTTTTTGCCAAGATGGGTTGCCTTGCTCCTGTGTTTATGCCCTACATTCCCGATTGTTCGGCTAGGGCATAAAGGGAGCACCTCTGCGATTGTTACAGCCGGGTCATCCGGACATGTACCTCAGACGGGTGAAGCCGAAAGCTAGCGTTCTTAAGAGAATATAATTGGTCGGCAATCAAACTACAGATTGTTACATTCTGGTAACTCTTCAAACACGCAAACGGTTTTTCCATATTGCGGACCAAAGCTATGGCGCGCATAATTTCAGCACGCTGACCCAAGGAAAGGAACCCTTAACGGAACTATTCTCCTTCGAAGATGTTTCTTACATATGTAATATAACATACATCCCGAACTAAACATTTTTGTCTGTTAGAGCACAATGACTGGGTTACCTGGTTTCCGGACGGAGTGAATGCTTCTTTTCATTCCAAACAGTATCCGGAAACACTCCAACATTTTGGTTCAGAGGTTATAGCCGAAAGCTTGCGAAGACAATTTTTTTACATGTTCGGATAAAGGTACAGGTCGATCATAATGTACATTAATAGATCAAATCAAATACCTATTCCTTATATATTCCATCTATAAGACTGTCTAACCTACAGTCTTCCTGCGAATACTTCGCGGCTATCATTACTTGGTTATATACCAAATTTACTGGAATTTATTTCCTGTCTGGTCCCTATGGTCCTACTCGGGCCATATGATTTGGATCCAGCTTGGTGAAATGCGTTTTCACCATGGCCCAAGCTTCTCGTGCGCCTTCACGGCAGGCGGATGTCTTCCATAGCTCAAACCGGCGTCGGACACCTTTGAACAAGTTTGCTAGGCCCTCCATACTTTCTGGAGGGGTATCAGATGGCCATAACGCCTTCACCATACTCCTCATGGCTTTCCAGACCCGAGCATGTACGACGAACAGTTCCTTTAGCACATCGCCTTGAAATCCGGATACTTCTTCCTCCAGTCGACCAGTTAATAAGCCTGCAGCAACAGAGTCATGACGTTCCGAATTATGAACTAAAGATAAAACCCCTAGGGTGGTTTTCAATAAGAAAGGAAAACATACCGAACATGCCGCCCTTTAGCCTCTCATTTTCTTTCTGTGCGGCTGATAACTGAGCCCTTAAGCCCTCTATCTCTTTGGATTGTTTGTCTTCTCCCTCCTAGTATTTGTTCTCCTTGGAGGTGTTCATTGCGGCCTTTTTCATTTCCGCTAGTTTGGTAGTAACAATATTCAGCTGCGTTTGGTTTGTTTTCAGCTCCTGGGCTAGCGCAATGTTCTTCTCTTTAAGAACCTAGAGGTAGTATCGATCCTTAAATCGGTTTGCCTCACCGCTTCAAGTCTCGGGGGCTAATGGAATATGCCTATCAAAATTGCATAAACTCTTACCTGTATATCCTTTGAGAATAACAAAGTGACTCCGGCAAGTCTGTCCCAGGCAGCTCAGATGTATGCATCCACTGAGCTCAGTGCAGTGAACTCTTGCTCAGAAAAGGCCGGAGTGCACATGGCCTCCTTCAATAGACGGTGATTCATCACGCTCTCCACTTCGAAATTCGTGACTAACATGTCGTCTAAGTCCTCATGAGGATCTAGACCTGGCATTGCATTGGTTCTCGTCCTAGTTGACGAGTCTGGCACCGGATTGGCGGACATTCGACTAACAGGGCGTTTTCCCACTGTCTGCCGCGTGTTTCTCCTGACATAAAGGATAAAAGGAGACTTTAAAACAATTCGGGCTCATGCCCAGGCATGTATTGAACAACCATACCTCTTGGAAGACTTTGAGGTTTTTGCAGCGCTCCTGGTCCCTTTTCGTTTTGAACAATGACCTTGTGTAGGGACCGCCCTTGAGGAGGCACGGTCCGCCGAGCGCTGATCCTAGTAAAATCCGGATGAGTATAATTGATAAAGGTGCAAGTAGGGATTTCCTTTTAAAGATCCCTCTGAATACTTACGATGAAGAAGGGATAGGGACGAGGTAGTTAGCTATAATAGCTACTTCCGAGTCGTCAAGGCTCGCTTGGTAAAACACCCCATCCTCGAATTCTATGTATATATCCGGATCTTCACAAAAACCAGGGTCTTGGTCGCGATCGTGATCCTCTGGCTGTGGGATGGGCAGTGAATGTCATCGATCATCTTCCTCCATGACTGTTGCATAAATACCAATGGACAAAACTTGATCAGCATCCTGTGACAGCAATAAAGTGACACGGGTAGTCGAAATCTTACCCATTCGATCGGGTTTTACATGGAGTAACCTTCCCTGCAGTTTAGATGGAGGAAGTCTTCCTTTTCTCCCTTGTACAAATCTACCAAGATCATGGCCAGCTCGGCTAGGGTGTCCGGACCCTTGCGTCTATAGCGGGACACATTGTCTTCTCCATTGTAGCACCATAAGGGAGTTACTCTAGATTGGAGAGGCTGGACGCATCTTTTTACGATGATAGCCATAACCTCGATTATTGTGAGCTCGGCATGGGCAATTAATCTGACCTTGCTAACCAACCTTTTAACTTCTGCACTGTCCTCCTCCTTGGGACTTCGGGGACACCAGTTGAAGTGTTTCTTTAAAGGGGCGCTGGAAAACTCAGGAAGGCCGCGCCGAACTGGATCCGGCAGTGGGACGTCATCCATGTAGAACCACTTCGAAGACAACTGTGGGTATACTTCTTTCGGAGTTCCTATGGGGTATCTGGATCCGGCTATACACCACACTTCGGCACCGCCCACTTCAAAAATAGAGCCTCCTCGATGGCGGGGAACAAGGCAAAAGAACTTCCTCCATAGTTCAAAATGGGGCTCGATGCCTAAGAACAGTTCGCAGAGGGCAATGAAACCTGACATGTGCAGAATCGAACCTGGGGTGAGGTTGTGCCGTTGGATGCCATAAAATTCCAATAGGCCCCTGAGAAAGGGATGGATTGGAAATCCTAGTCCCCGCAACAGGAATGGGACAAAGCACACCCTCTCCTCCTTATTTGGGTTGGGGAAGCTCTCAGCCATCACATCATTACTGATTGAGGCCAATCCCATTCGAATGGGGAATATATTCGCGAGGGGAAGATAGCCCTGCGTCTGGAGTCGGCTTAGCTGAAGATGAGGCACAGAGAAACTCTGCCGATCACCCTCTCGAGGGCCATGGGGGCGCGAAGAGGAGCCTGAGGCACAGGCCATGTTGGAAGGCTTTTTTCATGGCTATTCTTGACGGTTTTCCTTTTGTGCGATGTGAGATGGCATTGGGGGATCTAAATCTCCTTATATAGATGATGTCCGAGCGCGATGAGGGGCCTATTTACAAAAAATCATGGAACGTTCGTATTCATCTAGCGTGTGGAAATCGAAGCGGCAACAGGAAGAGGCCATAAAGACGAAACATAGAGGTCCGAACCGGACTGTCGTTGGTCTAAAGTATAATGAAGAACCCGCCTTGCAAAGCCGAAGACATAAGCCAGATACTATGTCATCATTGAAGGCAAGTCCGGGGGCTACTGAGGGAGACCTGGATTTGGGGGTCCTCAGGTGTCCGGCCTATCCAAGCATGGGTCGGGCTGATGGGTCATGAAGATAGACCGGTAGATTGTTCCCCGTGTTCGGATAGGACTCCTGGATGCGTGGAGGTCAAGATTGGAGACCGGATGTATTGTTTCCTTCCCTTGTAAACCGCCTTTGTACCCCTCTGGTGTATATATAAACTAGAGGGTTTAGTCCATAGGGGAGATCAGAATTTATATAAGCTAGACATCTAGGGTTCTAGCCATTACGATCTCGAGGTAGATCGACTCTTGTAACCCCTACTCATCAAATACAATCAAGCAGGACATAGGGTTTTACCTCCACTAAGAGGGCTTGAACCAGGGTAAACATCGTGTTCCCTGTGTCCCTTGTTACCTTCGATCCTCAGATGCACAGTTCGGGACCCCCTACCCGAGATCGGCCGGTTTTGACACCGACATCAGGTCCCGCCAGCCCTACAGCAACTCGGAGCGCGTCCCTGTTCAGCCTGGTCAGCTTGGCAATGGTGTTGATGTCGTTGTCAGTGAGGGGCTCGTCGAACCTGCGGATGAGGGCCTTAGCTGCCCTAACCGTCATCTTTTCCTTAGGCCCTAGCCCCTTCACCATACGGAGCATGGCGCACTAGGCCACAAGGGTTGCATTGTTCTGCGCGGCCTGGCACGCACTCTGGCATGGCGGCGGCACCGATGTCGCATGGGACTTGGGAGGGGCAGAACAGCGCTTAGACGGCGGTGGGGGCAGCAGTGCCGATGGGGGGTTGGTGAAGAGGCGGCGAGGCGCAGCACCAGAGTCTTCGATCTCCAGCTGACAGACTTGTTCGGTCACTTCTCCAAGATGCACCACCACAATGGATGCAGCAGTGGGCGTGCGGCAACTGAAGCTCGTCGGGTTTGGCCCGGAGAGGGTGGGGCCGAAGATGTCCGGGATCGCCACAACAGCGTCATCCTCTATTGCTTTGGCTTTATCGGAGAAGTCGAGCGGGGCTGCCAGTGTAGCCTCTAAGGAGCATGTCATCTGCGCGCGCCTGCCCCTTGGCATTGATTGGCCTCTTGGCGTTGGAGAAGAACTGCTCGAAGTTGTCACCATGTGCATCGGGGGCGAGTTGGGCAGGTGGTGAACGGGTCACCGTGTTGCGTTCGTTGGCGCCGCCCTTCTTTCGTCCATGGCGCGCACCCTAACGCCTATACCCCTTGGAGCTGCTGGAGCGGTGTCGCGTCGGAGGGGAGCGACTTCGGTTGGGGCTCTCCTTGGAGGTTGCCTCGCCCTGCTCGTGGTGAGCACGGCCACGGCCCAAGAGCATATCCTTCTAGGATCTCCTTTCGGCGCCATCATTGTCGTGGTCATGCATGGGGCCGTCGAGGGGCATTTCCCGGCAGCCTGTGACCGCCACCAGGGTGCGGGACTGCCGCCTATGCCGCTCTTCGCGCTGGCCATCTTCGACGTGCAAGGTCCAGGTCCCCGGATGGATGCGCGGCAGCGCGTCGTCGCCGAAGCCAAAGGATAGCAGGTCGCTCTGTGCCAAGTGGGAGGAGTGTAGTGATCTTTGTAAGTGCATCTAGTGCCCCTTAGTGATTTTGGTGTATTGAAGACTTATCAGTTAAGGGTCTAATGAGTTTGTGAGTGTACACAGGTCTATAAGTCTATGAGGAGTTTGATATTTACAATGAAAGTCGCCCCCTAAAAATGAATGTCTTCAGTTGAAGACTTTGGTTTTCTTGAAGACTTTGAAAGTGAGGAAATTGGTGTGACCATGTGATGTCCCTTGAAGCTACATCGGTATTTCCCCAAAGAGAAAGGGATGATGCAGCATAGCGGCGGTAGGTATTTCCCTCAGGTATGAAACCAAGGCTATCAAACCAGTAGGAGAACGAAGCAACACAACGTAAGCAGCCCCTGCACACAGATAACAAATCCTTGCAACCCGACGTGTTAAAGGGGTTGTCAATCCCTTTTGGGTAATGGTGCCAGAAATTGGTGCGTTGACGGGAGAAAGTTGTAAAAGATTGGATAAATAGATCGCAAATAAAATAAATTGCAGCAAGGTATTTTTGGGTTTTTGGTTTAGTAGATCTGAAAATAAAAGCAAATAAAAATAGATTGCAAAGGCAAATATATGAGAAAGAAGACCCGGGGCCCGTAGATTTCACTAGTGGCTTCTCTCGAGAAAAATAGCAAATGGTGGGTAAACAAATTACTGTTGGACAATTGATAGAACTTCAAATAATTATGACGATATCCAGGCAATGATCATTATATAGGCATCACGTCCAAGATTAGTAGACTGACTCCTGCGTGCATCTACTACTATTACTCCACACATCGACCACTATCTAGCATGCATCTAGTGTATTAAGTTCGTGGAGAAACGGAGTAATGCAATAAGAATGATGACATGATGTAAACAAGATCTATCTATGTAGAGATAGACCCCATCATTTTATCCTTGTAGCAACAATACATACGTGTCGTTTCCCTTTCTATCACTGGGATCAAGCACCGTAAGATCGAACCCACTACAAAGCACCTCTTCCCATTGCAAGATAAATAGATCAAGTTAGCCAAACAAAACCCAAATATCGGAGAAGAAATATGAGGCTATAAGCAATCATGCATATAAGAGATCAAAGAAACTCAAATAACTTTCATGGATATAAAAACATAGACCTGATCATGAACTCAAAGTTCATCGATCCCAACAAACACACCGCAAAAGAGTTACATCATATAGATCTCCAAGAGACCATTGTATTGAGAACCAAGAGAGAGAGAGAGATGAAGCCATCTAGCTACTAACTACGGACCCGAAGGTCTACAAAGAACTACTCGCGCATCATCGAAGAGGCACCAATGGAGGTGGTGAACCTCATCCGAGATGGTGTCTAGATTGGATCTGGTGGTTCTGGACTCCGCGGTGGCTGGATGAATATTTTGTCGACTCCCCTATGGTTCTGGGATTTTTGGGGTATTTATAGAGCAAAGAGGCGGTCTGGGGGGCACCTGAGGTGGGCACAACCCACCAGGGCGCGCCTCGGCCTCCTGGCGCACCCTGGTGGGTTGTGCCCCCCTTGAGGCACCCCCCGGGTGCAGCTAGTGCCTGGTGTGTTCCTTTTGGGCCATAAAAAATCATCGTAAAGTTTCGTGGCATTTGGACTCCGTCTGATATTGATTTTCTGCGATGTAAAAAACATGGAAAAAACAGGAACTGGCACTTGGCACTATGTCAATAGGTTAGTACCAAAAAATGATATAAAATGATTATAAAACATCCAAGATTGATAATATAACAGCATGGAACAAAAAAATTATAGATACATTCGAGACGTATCAGCATCCCCAAGATTAACTCCTGCTCGTCCTCGAGTAGGTAAGTGATAAAAAGAGAATTTTTGATGTGGAATGCTGCCTACCATGTCATATCATATTCTTTTCTTTATAGCATGGACAGTTGGACTTTTAGTTCTTCAAAGCAATAGTCTAGTTTTGACATGATAATTTAGATACTCAAGCATATCAACAAGCAACCATGTCTTTCAAAATATCAACGCTAAAATAAGTTATCCCTAGCCCATCATGCTCAAACATTGATCCATTCATGAAACACACTCGAATATTAGCTACACTCAATACTTAAGTATGATCATATTTCCTCCTAGTTGGTGCGTTTACAAGAGAAGATTGAAAGCACAAGTCCTCCCTGGGTAGTTTTGGTAATTAATGTCAACATATCTCTTGTTGGACTAATACTTTTATCTAGTATATTTCAGATGAGTTCAAAATGGAGTGGCTTGGACAAGAGGATGTGGAACCCCCTTCTAGATGCTAAGGAGAGAAGATTGGATAAATTTCAAAAGCTCAAGACTCTACATTTTCATTTTAGTGATCCAAGATCACATTGAGTCCATAGGAAAGCCAATACTATTAAAAGGGGATGAGGTGTTGCTTAATGGCTTGCTTGCTCAAAGTGCTTAGTGATATGCTCCAAATCCCTCAACCACTTTCTCATATCCACATATGTCACAAACCAAAAGACAAACTCGGCCCCACCAAAATGTTCTATCCAACACCATTGAGTTCACTTGACATAGCCACTGCAAGTAACCCTAGTAAATTCGGTCGCACCGATGGGATTCTGGTCTCATTGAGATGGGCTTGCAAACTCTCTGTTACCTGTTGCAATTATTTTGGTCCCACCGAGATAAGCAATCGGTACCACCGAGTCTGTCTGGCAAACTCTCTGTTTTGCTCATTACCAAAATCGGTCCCACCGAGTTTGTGTAATCGGTCAAACCCAGATGAGGTTTTACCCTAACCCTAGCACATCGGTCCCACCGAGTTGATCATATCGGTCCCACCGAAATGCCTAACGTTCACATTTTGAACTGAATCGGTCTGATCGAGTTTTCTGATTCGGTCCCACCGAGTTTGGTGAATTGTGTGTAACGGTTAGATTTTGTGTGGAGGCTATATATACCCTCTACCCTTCCTTCATTAGTAAGGAGAGCCATTAGAACGTGCCTACACTTCCAGCATTCATTTCCTGAGAGAGAACCACCTACTCATGTGTTGAGACCAAGATATTCCATTCCAACCATATGAATCTTGATCTCTAGCCTTACCCAAGTTGCTTTCCACTCAAATCATCTTCCCACCAAATCCAAATCTATGAGAGAGAGTAGAGTGTTGGGGAGACTGTCATTTGAAGCACAAGAGCAAGGAGTTCATCATCAACACACCATCTATTACCTTTTGGAGAGTGGTGTCTCCTAGATTAGTTAGGTGTCACTTGGGATCCTCCGACAAGACTGTGGACTTGAGCCAAGGAGTTTGTACGGGCAAGGAGATCACCTACTTCATGAAGATCTACCCTAGTGAGGCAAGTCCTTCGTTGTCGTGGAATTGTCACGACAGATGTCCTAATGTGAGGACTTAGTTGTGGAGCCATCGCGACGAGGTTAGCTTAAAGGGGTTAATCAGGACAAAGGACACGAGGAGTTTATACTGGTTCGGCCCCTTGCGGTGAAGGTAAAAGCCTAATCCAGTTGAGGTGGTATTGCTAGGGTTTCGATGAATGGGGAGCGAATATGCTTAACCTGGCTCTCGATCTGTTGTTTCTTGTCCTAAGCTGCCGCTGGGTCATCCCCTTATATACACGGGTTGACGCCCTGCGGCCTACAGAGTCCCGGCCGGCTCATAAAACGTATCCGGCTTGGTGACCTTTCTTACATACCTTACAATACAAGTTTACATACATGGCGGTTTATATCTGTGGGCCTTAAGCTGCCTTCGGGTTTGGGCCCTCTACTAAGCCTATCTATGAACCGCCATTGTTAATACGCTCTTGGGCTTCATAGAGATGAATCGCCATAGGGATGACCCGGCCCCTCCTGGGCGGGTCATACCTAATAGTCATATCCCCAACATTAGGCCCCAGGTTGATTTGAACTTGTTCGTGTCAATCTTCAACACTTAGAAAAATCCTTCCTCCTCTTACTATGAAATATTGTAACCCGCCATGACGTCGTGTCCAAAAGTCGCGAGAACCCACCATGACGTCATCTATGATTAATGCCACATAGAATCCAAATCTTAAGAAATCTCTTTCTTTACTGACCCTCCGAAAATCGAGGCGCCCGTGCCGTCACATATCCATTTTACCGTTCCTTGATTCTCGTGCCTGTCGTTCGTGCTTCCAAGCCTATAAATAGGACCACAGAGTCTCCTTTCATTCTTCTCCTTTTCCTTCTCGCTTTCTTCCTCCTCGCGACGCACCAACCTGTATGAACCCTGCTGCCGTCGACCTTCGTCTCCGACCTCAACTCCGGTCGCTGCATCACCCTGAACGGACCAGAAACCCGCGGCGCCACTCTGCTGTCCTATCAGCATCAGTAAGCCCTCTTTCTTTTATCATAGATCTATCATTAGGTTTCATCGGTGTTCGTCGCCGCCCTTCTTTCTCCTTGTTTAGATCCATGGATTAGATCCGAAAACCACATAAATCTTGTGTGGTAGTAGTTTTAGCACCTGTTTCTGGTACTAGAATATATCCTCATCGCGACATATCTTCCTCTAAGGCACCTCTGCTTTTCCACTGTCGCCTCTGTAGGCTTCAAATTTATTCCCTTTTCTGAACAGCAGTAGATCCAAATTTATAGCCCCAATCTGTGGAACCTGTTTGTTCTAATACTTAGCAAATTTTACTCTTGGTAGATCTTGAATGTCTTCAATTATGGCGGCTTATTCTACCAGCTTGTCGTTACTTCATATATCATTAGCCCTTGCTTAAGCCGCCATTCTGAACATGCACTGCAATTGTCAACTTGTAATCCCATCAACTAACTTGAGCCGGCAAATTATTTCCTGTCTTTAGGTTATCCTTTCACCATGCCGCCAAAGACAATTACGACCTGTAACTGGGTTCCTTCCACCGTCACCGAGAGCACGTTGAAGGATTTTGTCACCGTTGGATTTTTGCCAGAGAAAAGTGTCATGCATTACCGTGCTCCTGACCCGGGCGAAGAGAGACCTCAGCCAAAGGACGGTGAAGTTATTGTCTTTACTGATCATATGAACCGGGGCTTCTCGCCGCCCGACTCTAAGTTCTTTGGGGATGTCTTGCGCTTCTTCAAGCTCCATCCGCAAGACATTGGACCCAATTCCATATCAAACATCTGTAACTTTCAAGTTTTCTGTGAGGTATACCTTCAAGAAGAGCCTAGCGTTGAGCTTTTCAGGGAGTACTTCTACCTAAACCGACAAAATGAGTTCACAAACGGTCCCAGCTTGGAACTTGGTGGAATTTCAATTCAACGCAGAAGAGATGCCATTTCCCCTCAAGCAGCTCTACTGAGTCACCCCAAGGACTGGAACCAAACATGGTTCTACTGTAAAGATATCTCGTCGTCTGATGAGAATCCATTGCCGGGTTATCGTGCTGAACGTCTCGACTCAAGTTGTCAACTTCATGATAAACTTACCACCGCCGAACGCAAGAAACTTGTCCCTACAATCATAAGAGTACAAGCCTTGCTAGGAAACGGTTTAACCAGAGTCGATTTAATCCGTTGTTGGGTCGCATGGCGGATCATACCCTTAAGCCGCCGATCCGGCTTAGTGTGTACTTATACCGGAGGAACAGACGATCCCTTACGCCACAACTCTATGCGTCTGACTAAAGAGGGCGTCATTAAAATGGCAACAACGCTTGTAAATAGCAAATTTGAAGACTGCATCAAAGTGGGCTTGAATCCTTTCTACAAGCTTAACCCGCCACCAGATGTAAGTCTCTTGATTTCTTTTACCTTACTTCATCACCCAAACATTGCGTGAACTCAACTGTGTTATTCTTCCGCAAGCTAAATCTGACTTCTGGAAGGCCAAATATGACCATGAGGGTGCCAAAAAGGCTAGGGCTGCCGCGAAAGCCGCCCAAAATACCATCAGGAGGTCTAGGAAGAAACCAAGCGCCTCTGATCTGCTTAAGCTGGACGAAACCTCTGAGTCGGAGGTAGCCCTTGACTCTCTTGGCTTGTTTTTTAACCACCTTATTGACACTAACTATTGCCAGGATGACACGGGAGCCAGCCAAGCAGTCGAAGAAGAGGTAATTATTATTTCCTCTGACTCACAACCTTTACCAAGGCAGAAACTTCGGCGGGTAATCCGGAAAGTAAGGTTTTCACACCCCTTTGCTTATTTAGATCCTCATTTCCTCTTAAAGCGACAACAACATGAGAGCCGCCGCCAGACTCGGACTAGTGGAGGTGAAGATTTATCCTCCGGTTTACCAAACACCCCTCGGAAACGCCAAAATGAGGTTCTTTTTAACCTTAACTCTTTTATTTATCGACGGGTTTTCTTTTGTTAACCACTCAATTCTTTTGATTCCATTTTTGCAGGAGATTTCCAGTTCTTCCTCTGGCAATTCATCGCAGACTCAACTGCCGGCTTTCAAGACTGCCCCTGGGTAAGAACAATTATCTCTCTTCTGTACCTTTGTATTTTCATCATTATGCCAACTTGTCCAAATTCCTTTTTAGCGGTCAAGCAAAGCCCAACAAGAAAGCGAAGGTGACCAAACCGGCCGAGGATCCGAAAGCCGCTGAACCAGACCAGCCAACCTTTGTACCAGAACACCCTGGACAACCAGAAGATCCTGCTCCCAATGCTCAACCTGAGATACCTGAGTCATATGTTGATGGAACCACTATTGATCCGTCAACTACTGAACCGTCAAGCTCAGTTAACCCCCCAGAAACCATGATGACGTTTTAATCACTGGCACCGGATTTACTGAATCGGGGAATCCAACTGTACTAGCGAGACATTCTGCCAAACAAGAAGTCATGGAAAGACGGAAAGTGAGGTTCGATGTCTCCCACTATGCTCAATTGAGTAATAGTGAAGTACTATCTGGTTATCTCAGTCAAGTACACTCCAGCCGTGACTTAGAAATTAAGATGGTCAAACAGATGCACCAGAAGTACGAGGTATGTTCTCCAGCTTATATAAGTTATATATCCTGCCAGCCCCCGAGTCTTCTGATTATGATAAGATTGAATAATCTGTAGACTTAAAAAATTTACAAGCCTCTATCCTAGACTCCCTCCAAGTCTGGTTTACAACTAAACCGGATGTTGATAGTATCACAATTTTGCATGTATAGTCCCCAAGGGCTGGTTTAATCAGTATGAATGAGCCGGTCCTATTGTTCACTGTAAAAGAACAGAACTGAACTGTATAGCCCCCATGAGTCGGTTGAGACTATTGATAGCTCACCCGGCTCATCTTTAGGAAGAGACAAGCAATATGCATTAGCCCCCAAGTGCCAAGTGTTGTTGCTTGCAAAGCACTTGGGACTTTAGAAAAGCCATTTCCATTGAAAAATTAAGTTGACAGACATTAGCCCACAAGTAACAAGTGTTGTTGCTTGCAAAGCACTTGGGACTTATATTGTTGTGATCCACCATGAAACTTTACAAACTTGTGTTGTATGCAGGCTGCTACCACTGAATTGGAAACTCAACTGAATGAGGCCAAGACCCCGCTGGCGGCTCAGGAAACTGAGACCAAAAAGGCTGAATCAAAATTCCAGTTTAGTGTGTCTGAAGCAGAAAAACTGAAGACCAGCTTTACTGCGGATAAATAGGCTTGGGCTAAGGAAAAGATTGCCCTGATACAGCATGCTGAGAAGGCAGAGGCGGCTCTTGAGGAAGCTACCACTGAACTCACCGGTTTAAAACACCGTGTGTCTCAGATGGTTTCTTCTATCTTCGGTAAGTGCCCTTGTTATTTATCCAGAGTAAGTATTTGTCGTCATAATGTAAGCTGCCACTTAACCAATCTTTGAACTTTTTTAGGTCCCAGGAGCAGCAACCTTAGCCAAGACACACTGGTGAAGCTCAAGGTGGTTTATACTCTCGTTGAGCAATTATACACTAGAGCTCAGCGGACTCTCGCTACTATCTCCCCAACGAATCAAGGACCAAATCTGTTAAGTGATGTTTTGAAAAAACTATCCATCTTACCCACCAGGTTTCAAGAAATCAAATGGTCTTGTGCTAGAACCAGAGCTGTAACAGCCTTGAGCCGTGCCAAAGCATGGGTACCCAAACTAGACCTGGCAGATGTAGCTAGTGGGTATCCTAGTCTGAAGGAAGATGGAACCTCTTTTGACCAGCAAGACTTTGCCGCCTGTGTCAAAGAGATTCGTCCGCGTGCAACAATCACCGCTGAAGAGACCAATCTCACCAAGTACCAGCTAGCTTACAATGCAGATAATCAGAAGATGCAGACTCCTTCTATAAAGTGATGGATTTAATTCCGCCGATTCGTAAGCACACTTTCGCCCCTGATATTGACCCGTTTGATCTGATTGACAATGAAGCTGAATTCGTTGCCTTGCTGGCTTTGGCCGGTCCAAACCCAACTTCCAGACGGTGGAGGAGGAAGACGAACCGGCAAGGGATGAATTGCAACCTTCAAACCAGCCAGGCCAAGATTCATGAACCGAGGCCGGTTTATCATCTGCTTTCTACAAGACTTAAAAAACAATTATCCTTTTGGGCACCAAACGCCTTGTAATAGGCTAGCTTTAAACTCTTATTCTGCTATGCCATCATGCATATTTTGCTGTGCATGGCATTGTTCATCTGCCATGTTAAGATATGCCATGTATGCTTTATGATATTAGCAATTTTGAATCTGTTCCTACATACAACAGGTGAAAAGTGTCCTGGCGGTTTACCGCCGGACGGGTTATAATGCCCGATATAAACCATAGGAAACTATCACAGTTTATAACCAAGGCTGAACTAAATGATAACCATATATGATTGAAAGTATGTCATACCTATGATATTTGATCACGTTGTTGGTTTACCAAGCCAGTGCGGTAAGGGTGATAACCCAAATTTCGAGCACTGGTAATTATCAGAGATTGCCGGTTTATAAACAAAGTCGGACCGGGTTAATAAGCACCAGATATTATCTTATCTCAAACTGGCGACTTATAGTCAAAAGCCATGTCGGGTTAATAAACACCGGATAGTATCTCATCTCATACTGGCGACTTATAGTCAAAACCAGGCCGGGTTAATAAACACCAGTGAATTATAATCACAAAGCTTTATAAGCCTCATCAAATAAACCTCGAAAAGAAAGAATCTATCGAATAAAAAACAAACGAAAAATGAGGCTTTTCATGGGCTGCCAGGCTGGAAATCGAGTGCTTTCACGGGCCGCACAACCACTGAGTTAATCCTATATACAAACCTTATAAGATGGACCTCACATAACCAATCATCATTTTAACTTTGACAAGTTCAGTGTCTGCATAAGATTGATTTGTCAAACGTTCGGCGGGTCATTCCAGGATTACCTGGGCGGAGTGGCTTACTTAAAAAGGCAGGATAACCCAGGGTTTTAGGTGAATACACCTGGCTTCCAAGCCTGGCTTTTAAGCCTATTACAAGGGTTATACAAACTCTTTGTTCTTTAGAACAAAAGAGCCCCCAAGCAATATTTTGAGCTGTGCTCACCTATGTTTGAGTTATGCTTTTGCAGCAGACTCTCTTTGGTCCCTTTAACTTGGATAAAAGCCCCCAAGCTTTTTTTGTGGCTAATAAGCCGGATCAAAGGGTAATCATAACTTCGCTCTATAAAGCAAAATCCCCCAAGTGACCAAAAACTCAGTATTTAAAAGAAAAGGCGACAAAGGCCCTGCTTTAGCAGGGATGTCGGTTTATTATGTTGATCATAATATATACATTGTCAAAAATATGTACATTAGAAGAGCCAGTGGCTCAAGTGTAGTAAGGCCGAAGATGAGCAATATTCCACGGCCGGCGGGTCTCTTCCTCCGATGTCCGTGAGTCCTTGTGGTCTCGAACATCGATAAGGCAATATGACATGTTGTTCAGATTCTTACTGACCACAAAGGGTCCTTCCCAAGGTGGGGATAACTTGTGCATATCAGTCTGATCCTGGATAAGCCGGAGCACCAGATCGCCTTATTGGAAAGTTATGGTTTTAACCCAACGACTGTGATAACGGCGCAGATCTTGCTGGTAAATCGCCGAACGAGCCGACGCAATGTCACGCTCCTCATCCAATAGGTCAAGTGCTTCATGACGTGCTTTTTCATTGTCATCTTCAACATAAGCCGCCACACGAGGTGAGTCATGACGGATGTCACTAGGGAGAACCGCCTCTGCTCCGTAAACCATGAAGAAAGGTGTGTATCCCGTAGATCTGTTAGGGGTGGTATTAATGCTCCATAACACGGAAGGTAACTCCTCCACCCAACAACTCGGCGTCCTCAGCAGGGGAACCATAAGTCGAGGCTTGATGCCTTTCAAGATCTCTTGATTGGCTCTCTCAGCTTGACCATTAGATTGGGGGTGAGCCACTGACGATACATCAAGTCGGATATGCTCACATTGACAAAATTCTTCCATAGCACCCTTAGAGAGATTAGTGCCATTGCATGTTATGATGTTGTGTGGAAAGCCAAAACGGAAGATTACCTTCTTCATGAATTGAACCGTCGTTGCTGCATCACACTTACTGACTGGCTCTGCCACTACCCACTGAGTGAACTTATCAACCGCCACCAAAAGGTGGGTCTTCTTATCCTTGGATCTTTTGAAAAGTCCAACCATATCAAGCCCCCAAACTACAAACGGCCAAGTAATTGGAATTATCCTCAATTATTGAGCCGGCACATTAAGTTTTGTCATCTTTGGTTCGAGATCCATAAGATGCCCTCATGATTTATTCATAAGGTGGCTTAATTCTAGTTCTAGGAAAGTGTTCCATACCCTTCCTCAAAGGAAATTAGAACTTAATGTTGCCTTCTTTCATATCAATCACGGCACCGATAGTGCGTAAAAACGATCTACCAAGAATAATTGGACAAGACGGATTGCAGTCAATATCAAGAACGATAAAATCTATGGGCACATAATTCCTATTTGCAAGAATAATAACATCATTAATTCTTCCCATAGGATTTTTAATAGTACAATCCGCCCAGTGCAAATTCAGAGAACACGATTCAATATCGGTAAGACCAAGCACATCACATAAAGATTTCGAAATTGTAGAAACACTAGAACCCAAGTCACACAAAGCAAAACACTCATGATTTTTAATCTTGACTTTGATGGTAGGTTCCCATTCATCATGTAATTTTCTAGGAATTGAAACTTCTAATTTCAATTTTTCTTCAAAGGCTTTCATCATAGCATCAACAATATGTTTAGTAAAAGCTTTATTTTGTTCATAAGCATGGGGTGAATTTATCATGGATTGCAACAAAGAAATACAATCAATCAAAAAGCAACTATCATAATTAAAGTCTTTGTAATCCAAAAGAGTGGGTACATCACTAGCTAAAGTTTTGACCTCTCCAAACCCACTTTCATCAATTTTATCAACAAGATTTTCACCCTCCAAAATATTGGACGCCTTCTACCTAAATTTGACTCTTCTCCAGTCCCTTTTTCATCAATCTTAACTTTATTAAACAAAGTATCAATAGAAGAACCACCAATCGTTTTAAGTTTTTCATCACTTTTGCGAAAGAAATCACTAGAAAATGCTTTTTCTAAAAATTCTCTTTTAGCTTGAAGCATAGCGGTTCTTTTCTTACTTTCATCCATAGAAACATAAAGAGCTTTAATCAATTCGTCTAATTTAGGCACAAAAATTTTCATCTTGAGATTTTCCACATCATGAGCAATTCTATAAAAACTTCTAGACAAATCATCAATCTTACTCAACTTTTCTTCTATGGAAGTGTTGAAAACTTTTTGAGTGTTGATAAATTCTTCAATATTATTCTCAAGATCAGAGGTGTTCCTATTATTATTATAAGATTGATTTCCATAGAATTACCACAATTATTATAGGAATTACTAGGAAAAGGCCTATGATTAAAATTACCTCTATAAGCATTGTTGTTGAAATTATTTCGAGAGATAAAATTCACATCTATGCCATCACTATTTTGCTCAATCAAAGTAGACAAAGGCATATTATTAAGATCAATAGGAGCACTTCTACTAGCAACCAATTGCACAAGAGCATCAATTTTTTCCCTCAAAGAAGAAAATTTCAACCGAATTAACTTTTTTACTAGTAGGAGCCCTTTCGGTATGCCATTGCGAATAATTTGCCATAATATTATCAAGAAATTTGGTGGCTTCATCCAAAGTAATTTCCATAAAAGTACCACCCGCGGCGGAATCTAAAAGATTACGAGAAACAAAATTCAAACCCGCATAAAAAAATTGTATGATCATCCAAAGATTTAATCCATGAGTTGGGCAATTCCTTAGCATCATTTTCATCCTTTCCCAAGATTGTGCAACATGCTCATGTTCAAGTTGTATGAAATTCATGATCTGGGTTCTAAGGGAAATAATTTTTGCTGGAGGAAAATACTTAGTGATAAAAGCATCTTTGCACTTATTCCAAGAATCAATACTATTGCGAGGCAAAGAAGAGAACCAATTTTTTGCAGAATTGTGCAAAGAAAACGGAAATAATTTCATCTTGACCACATCATTGTCCACATCTTTTTTATTTTGCATATCGCATAATTCCACGAAGGTATTAAGATGGGACGCGGCATCCTCATTCGGAGTACTGGGAAATTGGTCTTTCATAATAAGATTTAGCAAAGCAGTATTAATATCATAAGTCTCCGCACTAGTGGCGGGAGGAGCAAGCGGAGTGCCAATAAAATCATTGTTGTTGGTATTTGAGAAATCACATAACTTGGTGTTCTCTTGAGTCATGATGACTACACAACAAGATTGCACTCAAAAACAGATCCGGCAAGAAAAAGGCGATCAGAAAAGAGAGGTGAATAAAACGGCAAATTTTTGTGAAGTGGGGGAGAGGAAAACGAGAGGAAAATGGCAAATGATGTAAATTGCGAGGAGATCAGATTTTTGATTAGGAACCTGGTATATGTTGAAGATCCTCCCCGGCAACGACGCCAGAAATGGCAAGCGGCCGGGAGACTATCTTGACTTGATCTTCGCTGGCAACGGCGCTAGAAATTCCTTTTGATGTCGCTTGAAGCTACGTTGGTATTTTCCTAAAGAGGAAGGGATGATGCAGCATAGCGGCGGTAGGTATTTTCCTCGGATATGAAACCGAGGTTATCGAACTAGTAGGAGAACCAAGCAACACAATGTAAACAGCCCCTGCACACAAATAACAAATCCTCGCGACCCGACATGTTAAAGGGGTTGTCAATCTCTTTCGGGTAATGGTGCCACAAATTGGTGTGTTAATGGAAGAAAGTTGTAAAAGATTGGATAAATAGATCGCAAATAAAATAAATTGCAGCAAGTTTTTTGGGGGGTTTTGGTTTAGTAGATCTGAAAATAAAAGCAAATAAAAATAGATTGCAAAGGCAAATATATGAGAAAGAAGACCCGGGGGCCGTAGGTTTCACTAGTGGCTTCTCTCGAGAAAAATAGCAAACGGTGGGTGCACAAATTACTGTTGGGCAATTGATAGAACTTCAAATAATTATGACGACAACCAGGCAATGATCATTATATAGGCATCACGTCCAAGATTAGTAGACCGACTCCTGCGTGCATCTACTACTATTACTCCACACATTGACCACTATCCAGCATGCATCTAGTGCATTAAGTTCATGGAGAAACGGAGTAATGCAATAAGAATGATGACATGATGTACACAAGATCTATCTATGTAGAGATAGACCCCATCGTTTTATCCTTAGTAGCAATGATACATACGTGTCGTTTCCCTTTCTGTCACTGGGATCAAGCACCGTAAGATCGAACCCACTACAAAGCACCTCTTCCCATTGCAAGATAGATAGATCAAGTTGGCCAAACAAAACCCAAATATCAGAGAAGAAATACGAGGCTATAATCAATCATGCATATAAGAGATCAAAGAAACTCAAATAACTTTCATGGATATAAAAACATAGATCTGATCATAAACTCAAAGTTCATCGATCCCAACAAACACACCGCAAAAGAGTTACATCATATGGATCTCCAAGAGACTATTGTATTGAGAATCGAGAGAGAGAGAGATGAAGCCATCTAGCTACTAACTACGGACCCGAAGGTCTACAAAGAACTACTCACGCATCATCGGAGAGGCACAAATGGATGTGGTGAACCCCATCCAAGATGGTGTCTAGATTGGATCTGGTAGTTCTGGACTCTGCGGCGACTGGATGAATATTTCGTCGACTCCCCTAGGGTTCTGGGATTTTGGGGGTATTTATAGAGCAAATAGGCGGTCCAAGGGGCACCCGAGGTGGGCGCAACCCACCATAGCGCGCTTGGGCCTCCTGGTGCCCTGATGGGTTGTGCCCCCCTCGGGGCACCCCCAGACACGACCAGGGCCCGTTGTGTTCCTTTTGGCTCATAAAAATTCTCCGTAAAGTTTCATGGCATTTGGACTCTGTCTGATATTGATTTCCTGCGGTGTAAAAAACACGGAAAAAACAGGAACTGGCACTTGGCACTATGTCAATAGGTTAGTACCAAAAAAGATATAAAATGATTATAAAACATCCAAGATTGATAATATAACAACATGGAACAATAAAAAATTATAGATACGTTGGAGACGTATCACCATGAAGACTTGATATTCATGCGAGGATTATGAAGCGTGAAGACTTCTGTTTTCGTGGTTTCGTTTTCTCTTTCTTGAGCCATAGGAAACACCGTACTGTTAAAGGGGTCGAGGTAAAACTAAGGAAAAGTTTCCAAGTGATGCTCATCTCAAAATCCTACACCTACCCAATCCTTTTGAGTGAAGCCATTGGAAATATCATACAGTTCAGTCAATTTCTTCAGTGACAGAGACGAAGTTCTTCTGTTTTGACTGAGGAGTTAGGAATTTTCCAATGCAGATTGCCTACAAGTGAGGAACATGATAGCCCTGAGGAATTTGATACTCAAATTTCTGACCGTTGTTGTGCTACGCGCTGGCTGTCCCAAAATATCTACCCACCTAACGGTCATATCATTGAAGGGCATTTATGTCTTATCATGTCGGGCTGCTCCCTAGGCTATAAATAGCCGTCCCCTACAACCACTAGTTGGTTGGCTGCTCCGAGAGAAACTGACACTTTTCATTGATAGCATCCCATCCTCCGAGGACTTTGAGTGAAAATCATCAAGTGAGGAAAAACCCAAACCCAAACACCTACAAACCCAAAGTGATTGAGCATCACTGAAGAGATTGTTCCTATGTGGAACCGACACTTGTTACCTTTGAGGACTGTGCATCCTCCAGATGATTAGGCGTCATGGTCTAGAGCATCCAAGAGGAAATTGTGGATCGTCGAGTGACCGAGTTTGTGAAGGTTTGGAAGTCACCTGAAGACTTACCATGAGTGATTGGGCGAGGTCTGTGTAACCTTAGCTCAAGGAGAATATGGTGAGGACTGTGTGTCCTTAGGTTTAATTACCTAGCCACTCCAACTAGATGTACGATTTCCACATCAGTTGGAACTGGTCTACCAAATCATTGTCTTCACCAAGCTACCGGTTTTATTTCCTCAACCCTTTCATTTCCTCATTCATGTGTTGACGAACTTGATCGCTACTGTTTGAAGACTTTGACTGAAGACTTTCTCAATTTCCTCAGTCATAATTCTTCGGTCACTTTGTCTTCAGCCTGCTTATCCTATTTATATGCTTCTTGTACTCAGTGCTTGTTTTCATTTCATCATGATGACTATGCTACTGCTCTGTTACGCTTGCACCTGAGTACTTATTCCGCTGCTAAGTAGTTCATTGCTTAGGAATTTCCTCACCAAGAAAAATTCCTCAGTGTCGAATTTGTAAAAAAACGCCTATTCACCCTCCTCTAGTCGATATAACGCACTTTCAATCTTGGTGTCCAGTTTTCAATGCGGTCGATGTGGATGAGGCGGTCGTACCGCGCCGCGCTCGGAGGTGGAGCATCCCTGTGGCGAAAAGCCGTGCATCTCTTCAATGCGCTCAACGCCGCGGGGAGATTCCAATAGGTGTGTCTGGTGGGGATGAACGCCATGTCCCACACCCAGACCCAGCACACAAAGGTCTTGGTGTGGCTGCGCTCCAGCGTGCGGCTGTTGAGGCGATCGGCACCCACCTTGTCGCCAAACACCTCATGCGCCCCTCGATGGACGAGTACTGCATCGACATGTGCTTGATGACGCAGCAGACGTGTAGGTTGAAGGTGGCGAAGCCGGCGTGGTCGTCCTCGCGCCACGGCAGGATGGTGAAGTTGGCGTTGTCAACGCGCGGAGTGCCGCAATGCACGGCATTGGCGTGGTGAGCCGGCTGGGTGAAGATGACTAGGAAGTCCTCGGGGTAGTGCGCCATCACCCGCATCTGGTGGGGCGGGACGCAGAGCTGGGCCTCGAGAGCACGCCCAAAAGCCATGGGCGACGTGGCCGCCACTCCCTCGAAGGCGCATAGCATGACCGCGTGCTGCATGAGGAAGAAGACGGCCCGTTCCACCTCTAGAGTGGAGACACCCACCTTGTGGCTAGTGCATGGGCGGTGTGCAGGGTCGGCCAGGCTAAGTTCTGCCATCGGAGGAGCGGGTGAAGCTGGGGGCAGAGGCGGTGGCGGCGGCAGGGGCAGGAAGTGCAGACGGGAGGCAATCGGAGGGCACGATGCAAGCGGTCCTAATCTAGCTGTAGCAGGGCCGCCCGGGCCATTGGATGGATTTTGAGGACACTCACGGGCGAAATGCCCAGGATGCTCGCAAATGATGCAGTGGAGCGGGTCACGACAATATTTTCGGTGGTGGCGTTTGCTGAGGCATCGAAATCAGTGGCCTCGGAACCGGCTTAAGAAGGCTTCACAGCCATCAACCTCATTGAACGCCAGCCGACGGTCCGAGCAAGGAGGCGGAGGGAGCTATGGACCGGTAGATCAGAAATGCGCCCGTGGTTCTTCTTGGAGGAGACCTCCGTCCACCCATCATCCATCCCCGAAGAGGAAAGGTTGACTGGGAGGGACGAGGCAACGATGATGGACTAGAGGCGACGTGGGGAGGCTCTGGAGTATCCATCGTACCAGCTACTGGATCTACGATGATGGATTGAAGGTGAAGAGACATCTGCACCACCGGATCGACCACACTAGCTGACGCCCCATCCGCTGAGCATTCACCCCGAAGCAGCAGCCGCGACGGGAAAAGCGGATCTAGGGAGGCTGGAGAGCAACATCCGAGGTGGGCGGTGAGGCCCCGTACGCACCAGGGGGAGAAGCCCGTCCCCCCATCCCGTTCGCCGATCCACAGCAGGATCCGAAGCGCAGGGAGCGTGGCACGCCCATGCCGCTAGGAGCTAAGGGGCAGAGAGGTGGCTGCCGCGGCTGCAGCGGCCTACGACACAGAGCGGGAGGTGTAAGTGCATCTAGTGCCACCCCTAGTTGGTTTTGGAGTATTGACGACAAACCTAGTTGAGGGACTAATGTGTTTGTGAGAATTGCAGGATAACACAGGTAGAAGTCCCTCATTGATTCGGTTTTACTACCAGAGATGACCCCTAAAAATGTATGAAGACATTGAAGCCAAAGGTGGTATATGAAGATATTCACATTGAAGACTATGACAAAAGAAGACACGTTATGAAGCCTATGGAGCTCGAAGACTTAGATCTTTCGTAGTTCTTTTTCTTTTGTGTTGAGTCATAGGAACCACCGCACTGTTAAGTGGGGTCCAGGAGAACCAGTCAGAATGACTGAAGTGATGCCTAAACCAAAAACCTATGTCTTCGAGTGAAGACAATGAGAGCGAATCTTGTCCAGAGCCGGACAAGTCAGCTTTGCTTGTAGCCCAAGTAAAGTTGCCATGAGAGTTTGAAATCTGACCATTGAGACACGTGTCAGTTCCTTAGTGACCCAGGGTCATTTCGGACAAATCAGGTCGGGTTGCCAAGTGGCTATAAATAGCCCACCCCCTACAACCATAAATGGTTGGATGCTCAGATTTCAGTGCACGGCTTTTGTCGTTTGAGAGCAACCCACCTCGAAGCCTTTGAGAGAAAATTCCTAGCGAGGAGAAAAGCCCTAACCACCCAGAGCCAGAGAACATTGGGCATCACTTAAGTCTTCTTGTCTGTGTGATCTGAAGACTTATTACACTTGAGGACTGTGAATCCTCCAGACGGTTAGGCATCGCGTTCAGAGCATCCAAGAGACATTGTGGATTGCCAGTGAACGAAGTCTGTGAAGGTTTGGAAGTCTACCTTGAAGACTTACCAGAGTGATTGGGCGAGGACTAAGTGACCTTAGCTCAAGGAGAATACGGTGAGGACTTGGTGTCCTGAGCTGCGTGTTCAGGACTGGGTGTCCGGGACTGTGTGTCCTAAGGTTTAAATACCTAGCCGCTCCAACCAGACGTACAGTTGTCACAGCAACTGGAACTAGTCAAACATATCATTGTCTTCAACGAGTCACTGGTTTCATCTTCACTTCCTTTTACTTACTGTTACTCATTGTGAAGCCATTGCATGCTTGCTCTATCTTTTGTCTTCACAATGTAAATGTATAATTTGTTTGGCTTCATAACTTCTTCCTACTTGATCCTAATTACACTACAGCTATTTGTCACTATGCTTTCACTCTGTTGATACTTGACCATGGCTTGCCTAGTGTAATCTAACTTCCGCTGCATAGTAATAGGTATATCTTTACCGTTTGTCTTCATAACTTCCATGTTTTGAAGACTTTCATAAAACTCGCCTATTCACCCCCCCTCTAGTCGATATAACGCATTTTCAATTGGTATCAGAGCAAGGTGCTCCCTTGTTCTGTGTGATTTGGTTTAACCACCTGGAGTTTTAGCTATGTCGACTGCAGGGATAATCAAAGTCTCCGTTGCGTGCCCCGTCTTCGATGGAACTGAATATCCCTACTGGAAGAATAAGATGCGCATGCATCTTGAAGCTATTGACGTCGACCTATGGTATGTCGTCGAGAACGGCGTTCCCAAGGCTGGAGAAGGTGTCACTGCTGCTGATGTCAAGAAGTTCACTCAATTGGACTCTACTGCCAAAAATATCATTTGTGGTCATCTGACAAAAGGACAATATGGCCGTGTGAGTGCCTTGAAGACATCCAAGCTGGTCTGGGACTGGCTCTCCAAGGTCAATGAAGGCATCTTAACCCAGAGAGATCAGAGAATCAGTGTTCTCCGCAACCTCTTCAACCGCTTCAAGCGAAATGACAATGAGAATGTCCAGCACACATTTGACCGGCTCACTGACATCACAAATGAGCTTCAAGCCCTCGGCGCCACTGAGATCACCAAACATGAAATCGTCAAGACGCTGCTGAGATCACTTGATAGTTCGTTTGACATCCTAGCCCTGATGATTCAAGAACGTCCTGATTTCAAGACACTCGATCCGTCTGACATACTTGAGAGGCTCAACACACATGAGTTTCAGCTTTCTGAGAAAAGAGATATCTATGGTCCAAACTATGGGTGAACTCGTGCCTTGAAGGCAAAAGCTGTTTCCTCATCTGAAGAAGAATCTGACAGCAGTTCTGATGATCCTGAAGACATTGGAAGGGAACTTGCAATGCTAGTGAAGAAGTTCCAAAAATTCACCAAGAAGAAAGGCTTCAGAAAATCTTCACGATCAAGCTCAAGGAATGATGAAGCTTCTGCTCATGACTACAAGAAGAAAACATGTCACAAGTGCAAGAAAATTGGACACTTCATCTCTGAGTGTCCACAGTGGGACAATGAGAACAGAAGGAAGAAGAAGAGCAAGGAATATGATTCTGACGACAAGAAGAAAAAGAAATACTCAAAGTCTTCTTCCAAGTCTTCCTCAAAGTCTTCATCACACAAGAAGAGCTCATCTGGCAAGGCACGTGCGTTTGTTGGCAAGGAAATGGATTCAGAGGAGGAGTCCGCTTCTGAGGAGGCAGAGGTGGAATCTGAGGAGGAGTCTGATTCTAGCATTGCGAGTCTGGCTACAGCATACGTCGCCAAGTCCATCTTCAACACTGAAGACAATGACTTCATCACCGACACTGATGCAAATGACAAGAACGACTCCACTCCTACCTACTGCTTCATGGCACGCGGTGCCAAGGTAAACACACGCACTACTCGCTATCAAACATCTAGTGATGATGACTCTGACTGCGATTCAAAACCCAGCTACAAAACACTTGCTAAAATTGCAACTGAACAACAGAAAGCTATGGAACATATTCAAAAACTGTTAGACAGAAGCGATGATCTGTTGGGTGCTGAAATGACTCGATCTGAATCCTTAATTGAAGACATAAAAAATCTTCACGTTAAGTATCAGGAACTTGAAGATCGTCTTGATACTCTCTCAACAACTCATGAAAAGCTTTCCTATGATTATCTTCAAAGGAAGTAAGAACTTGAGAAATTGAGAGCGGTTCATGAAGATCTTCAAAAGGAAAACGAATCACTTCACGCCGAACAGATCAGTTCCACTCAGGAAGGATTTGAACCACCATGTCTTAAATGCATTGAGCATGATAATGCTACTTCTGTTGCTGAATGTTCCACTGCTACTGCTGTTGCAATATCTTCAACTGTTGATGTGGTAACTAACCCCTCTACTGAGGATACCACTGCTATTGCTGATGAGAATGCTAGGTTGAAGACATTGCTTGAAACAGGGATGTACAAAAGTCTTAAAGGACATCAGACATTATGTGATGTCCTCAAGAAGCAGATTCTGAGCCGAAACCCTAGGAAAGAGGGTGTTGGGTTCGTAAGGAAAATAAATGCAGATGGCTCTTACTGGAAACCTGAGCAGTACCCCAAAACCACATGGGTTGCTGCAAAGGAACCTTCAGCAGATCCATCCAATTTATCTTGCTTCACATGTGCTAACCCCATTAGTATTGATGAATCCTTTGATGCAAACTATAAACTGTTTAAGAATCAGAATGGTGAAGTGTTTGCCAGGTACATTGGTACTAACTGCAGGAATGGACCGCCTATGAAGAAGATCTGGGTTCCGAAAAAGTGTCTGGAAAATCTTCCTATGAATGTCTTCATGACACCTCACTTGAAGAAGACAAACCTCAGACCAAAGGCTTCATAAGGTCCAAAGGCTTCATACAAACAGAGGACTCACCTGAGTCACACTAACGCAAATGTTTTGCAGGGAAACCATACTCAGGCATATGAATATGAGAGCGGTTCATCGAACCATCATGTTCATATGACCAAAAATTATTCTGCTTATTCCTATGAGTATTATTGTCCACCTGCAAGACTGTTTGCTAAGGCTTCAAAGCCAAAATTCTCAGATGCTGCACTTAGACTTATTGCTTCTAAGCCACCCTTGAAGATGTGGGTGGTTAAGAAAGCTTAACTCTCTTTTGCAGGGAAAGGTCTCCAGCAGAAAAACAAAATCTTCTGACGCTATTGCTGGGGACCTTAAAAATCTTGTAGGGCGCAAGATAAAATGCCCAAATGGCATCATTATGTACTTCGTTCCTGAATCGCATGCTACTCTCCCTATTAGTCCTAATCTGGATCTAAGTTTTCATAACCCACTGGTTCGTCAAATGTTTTTGCTTCACAATTCTCTTCATGAAGCCTATCCCCCTAACTGCACTGTAGGGTATGACACCAGCGTCTTCAAAGTCTTCAGAATGGATTATTGACAGTGGGTGTACAAATCACATGACTGGCAAAAGAAGCCTTCTTATGGACTCAACCTTACGTCCATCCGACAAGAGCCACATCACATTTGCTGACACTGGTAAAAGTAAGGTATTGGGTCTAGGTAGAGTTGCAATCTCAAAGGATCAACACATGGATAAAGTCATGCTTGTTGAATCCCTTGGCTTCAACTTAATGTCTGTCTCAATGCTTTGCGATTTAAACATGATCATAATGTTTGGAAAATATCGTTGCCTAGTACTAATGGAATGTGATAAGTCTCTAGTGTTTGAAGGGTATCGAAAAGATGATCTGTACGTGGTAGATTTCTCAGCAGGGCCACAACTTGCAGTATGTCTTCTTGCAAAAGCTTCAGAATGCTGGCTTTGGCATCGGAGGCTTGGGCATGCTGGCATGAGGAACCTCCACACCCTTGCGAAGAATAAGCATGTCATAGGCATCGAGGGCGTCAAGTTCAAGAAAGATCACTTATGCGGTGCCTGTGAAGCAGGGAAGATGACAAGGGCAAAACATCCTTCGAAGACAATCATGACTACTACTCAACCCTTCGAACTGCTCCACATGGATCTTTTCGGCCCCACTCACTACTCAACTTTTACTACTACTGCCTGCCTCTATGGCTTCGTCATTGTTGATGATTACTCTAGATATACTTGGGTGCACATAATCCTTTACAAGACTGAAGTGCAGGATGTCTTCAGACGCTTCGCCAATCATGCTATGAACAATTTTGGCACCAAGATAAAACACATCAGAAGTGACAATGGCTCTGAATTCAAGAACACTGGCCTTGATACATATCTTGATACCTTGGGCATCACACATGAATTCTCAGCTCCGTACACGCCACAGCAGAATGGCGTCGTCGAACGCAAGAACAGAACACTCATTGAGATGGCCAGAACAATGCTAGATGAATACAAGACTCCAAGAAAATTCTGGACTGAAGCCATTGACACTGCATGCCATACAATCAATCGTGTTTATCTTCACAAGCTTCTAAACAAGACATCTTATGAACTCCTAACTGGCAAGAAGCCAAATGTCAGTTACTTCAGAGTATTTGGCGCAAGGTGCTGGATCAAGGACCCACACCACACCTCAAAGTTTGCACCAAAAGCACATGAGGGCTTTATGCTTGGATATTGAAAGGATTCACACTCCTACAGAGTCTTCAATCTCTTTCATTACAAAGTGGTTGAAACAGTAGATGTGCGGTTCGATGAGACAAATGGTTCACAAAGAGAGCAACTGCCAAATGTGCTAGATGAGATTCCAGCTAGTGAATCAATCAAGCTAATGGGAACTAGAGAGATTATACCTTCTGAAGCTCATCCTGAAGAAGAACTTATCATCTCAGCACCTGATCAACATGAAGACAATGCTCAGCCTGAAGACATTCCTCCCAACAACAACACAGATCAGCAAGAGCAAAGTCTTCGCCCTGTACATCCTCGTGTTGCCAATGAAGTGCAGATTGACAGAATAATTGACAGCATCAATGCACCTGGTCCACTCACTCGTTCAAGGGCAACTCAGCTAGCAAATTTTTGTGGGCACTTCGCATTCGTCTCAATATCAGAACCCAAGAAAGTTGAAGAAGCCTTCATGGAATCTGAATGGATTCAAGATGTGCAAGAAGAGCTTCAACAGTTTGAGCTGAATAATGTATGGGAACTGGTTAAGCGCCCTGATCCACGGAAGCACAACATAATAGGCACCAAATGGATATACCGCAACAAACAAGATGAGCATGGTCAAGTTGTCAGAAACAAAGCTCGTCTCGTTGCTTAAGGATATACTCAAGTGGAAGGCATTGACTTCGATGAAACATTTGCTCCCGTGGCTAGGCTTGAAGCCATACGCATTCTGCTGGCCTATGCAAATCATCATAACATACTTCTATATCAAATGGATGTGAAAAGTGCCTTTCTCAATGGCAAGATTGAAGAAGAAGTGTATGTTGCACAACCGCCTGGCTTTGAAAATCCAAAACATCCTGACATGGTATACAAGCTCAACAAAGCATTGTATGGCCTCAAACAAGCCCCTAGGGCCTGGTATGACACACTCAAATACTTCCTGAAGAGCAAAGGCTTCATACCTGGTTCCCTGGATCCCACTCTTTTCATGAAGACATATGATGGTGAACTGTTTGTGTGCCAAATATATGTGGATGACATTATCTTCGGCTGCACCAATCAGAAGTACAGTGAAGAGTTTGGATATATGATGCAAGAGCAATATCAGATGTCCATGATGGGGGAGCTGAAGTTCTTCCTTGGTCTTCAAATACGACAACAACGCAATGGCATCTTCATATCTCAAGAGAAGTATCTCAAAGATTGCCTGAAGAAGTTCGGTATGCAAGACTGCAAAGGCTTCACAACACCAATGCCAGCCAAACATCATCTAGGTCCTGACGATAATGGTAAAGAGTTCGATCAAAAGGTATACCGCTCCATGATCGGTTCTTTGCTTTATTTATGTGCATCTAGGCCATATATTATGCTTAGTGTTTGCATGTGTGCTCGATTTCAAGCGGCACCAAAGGAGTCGCGTCACTTAGCTGTGAAGCGAATTCTTCGATATTTGGCTCACACCCCAACTCTAGGATTATGGTATCCAAAGGGCTCAGAGTTTGATTTGGTTGGATTTTCGGATGCTAATTATGCTGGTGACAAAGTTGATCGCAAGTCTACATCAGGCACATGTCACTTTCTGGGACGATCACTTGTATGCTGGTCTTCAAAGAAGCAGAACTATGTATCTCTCTCCACTGCTGAATCTGAATACATTGCTGCTGGATCCTGCTGCGCTCAGCTTCTGTGGATGAAGCAAACACTCAAGGACTATGGTATTCATCTGAAGCAAGTCCCACTTTACTGCGACAACGAAAGCGCCATCAAGATTGCCAACAACCCAGTTCAGCACTCGAAGACAAAGCACATTGAAATTCGTCATCACTTTCTCAGAGATCATGTTGTGAAGGAAGACATTGATATCATACACGTCAACACTGAAGAGCAATTGGCAGATATCTTCACCAAGCCCTTGGATAAGAAGAGGTTTTGCAAGTTACAGTGTGAGCTAAATATCCTGGAATCCTCAAATGTCCTGTGATCAGGCACACATCCTAACCCTTATGCATATTGATGACTTAGATGTGCAACGCACAAAGTAAAGTATATCTTCAATCAATGAAGACATACATTCTAAGTGTGAATACATTAATGTGGAATTTGACTTCGGAGCGCCACGATAATTGTGCACCGTGTCTGGGTCTAATACTTCCTGTACGGTGGGTAACGCCACCACCAAACATTCTATTTTGAAGTGTTTCACTCATGGCGTTACCTTGCAATATCTTCACATTTGGTTTGGCTTCGAACTCAACATGTCTTCATGATTATCTTCACTACATTGATTATATAGATGTATACATACTAGTGTTCTGTCCTCTACAGCATTCACTTATAGCTATGTCTTCTTGGTTGAATCTTTTGAACTAAGTGAATGTGATCGGACCCTAATCTCTCTATGCTTTCTATCTCAAATTCTATCTCTCCAAGTCATATGCATTCTATTGAAACTGTCGAATGTCTTCACTGCGTCCTTGTCAGCTGAAGATATAGAGACAACCATAAAGTCCGTTTTCAATGCCCATTCCTCCACATAAAATCCGGAGAAGCAGGAACGACCGCCCGACAATCCAGGCGTGCGTGGGACGTGGACCAGACCCAAAACTTCCGCAAACTGGCCACGCGTTCCTCAGATGCGAATCGCCAGGGGCACCTGTGTAATAGCACAGTGCCGCCCCTGAGCCTATAAATTCACACTTACCGCGGTCATTATCTCCTTCTTCCACCCTCGCACGAACCCTAGCGCCACCGCTAGCACTCGACGACGCCGGCGATGAAGCGCTTCGCTGCCGCAACCTCTCCGACGCCGTCCTCACGCCGACCGCGGACATCGTTCTCTCCGCCGTCGCCGTAGGTGTCTTCTGTCGCCAAGTTAGGGCACGGAGGACTGAACTGCTCGGCATCATCTCCCACTTCCGTCTAGCAGTTCCAAGTGTGGTAAATAAAACTTCTTTTTACAGCCCCTTTTGATCTCATGGTTCTGTCACTTTCTACCATAAGAAGTTTATCTTCACACAAGATAGATCTCTCAATCTGCATCTCATAACATGCCTAGTATATTCACTTGTGCTTCATGAAGTAGTTAGATTCCTCACTTGTACTGATCTGTGGGTTCGTACAAATCTGGAACCAACTTCTTATCTATGAGTGAATGTCTTCGCACGATGAGGTCAATGCCTTCTAAACTGATTAATCTTCAAAACCTTCTGAGAATGCATATGACCTCTTCCCCTTCCCTCGCACCTTAATGTTGTCACAGGTACATGTCCGTGGGAGAATCCTTCGGTTCTCATAGTCTGCATTCATTTGCAGAATTCCTACAGCAACACATAAATTCTCCTGAAGCCAGTTCCTGTTGGTCCAGCAAAAGAAAGCCTTTGAAGCCTTTGAGAGTTTTGAAGCCTTTCAAGTTAAAGTCTATGGCTTCAGAAGCAGCAGCAAGGAAAGGGGGCAGACAGCGACGTGAAGGAACTTCCAAAGATCTGCCTGAAGACCTGGCAGAAATGTATAAAACAGATCCAGAAGAGAATTATGGGCAGCGCAAGACCCGAATCCAATGGATTCGACGCTATTGGGCAGAACAATGGTTCAAATACCGCTTTGTCACCCAGGAGTATGCTGAGAAATGTGCCATCAAGAGACCATGGGGGGACATCCTTTACAAGAATCTCATACGCAGGACCAGAGATGAAGCCACTGCTCAAGGCTTCTACCCATGCATGGTCCGAGGACCACAGCCTGATGATGCGCATCCGTCGTAACTCCTCTGGTGTCGTGACGACAATCTGTTCAAGCACAACTTCCAGTTTTCCCAACAATCAGCGAAGCAGAACAAGAAGAAATTTGGGTTAGACTTCAACCCTGGTCCCTCAGCTCCAAGGGCAGATGGCACACGCTACGCAGAACCCAATATCATCGGTCTGTTTGCCAACCTTGAGGGCCTCATCACCCACATCTTAGTCCAAGGGACTGGCGTGAATGACCCTCCAGCTGACTCTGAGTCTGATGAAGCTCCTGCTGTACCGAAGCCAAAGCAGTCAAAGAAGCCAAAAGCTTCAAAGCCGGCCCCTTCATCAAAAATCTCAAGGGCGAAGCCATTGGCAACTGCACCTCCTGAAGACAGTGTGCAGTCTGAAGACGTATCCCGCGTCTCCAAGACCCAGAAGGCCAAGGTGCCTCAGCCACACACCGGCAAAGAGCTCACAGCTGCTGCCATTTTGCGCAGCGAAGCCATTGATCTGTCAAGTGATGAAGATCTTGGAGATGACGCTCTAGAGCAGCTCATCAAGAGCAAAGAAGAAGCTGAGATCTTCAACAATTTGCCTCTCTTTGATGTCGCCATCATCCACAACTTCATCGACGAATGGTTTGCCACACCGAACATAAGCTTCGAAGATCTGCAGCTGCCTGTTGGCCTCAGCGTCGCCTTCCAAGGCGCAATTGCTTCAGAACTTGCCATTGCCCAGCGCATTGTTGAACTGAAGCAGAAAATTGATCATGAAAAGGCTCAGTTCAAGAAGAATATGGCCAAGCTCAGCGTGCAAGAAGTGAAGAGCTTCAAGACCATGTTGCATGAGCTCAAGGAAATTTTTCTGAAAAAGCGTGCAGAAGCTCAGGGCTCACGTGAGCGGATGAAGTCTCTGGCAGAACGATGTGTGCAAGCCTACAATGAGGCCGAGAAGCGCAAGGCACTTGGGCGTCCTGGCATCGACCCCAAGATGGCCGCGAAGAAGAAGAAGAAACCTGCTATGGCTGAACCAGAGGCATCAAGGCAAGAAGCAGTTCCAATTGTCTTCCCAACTGCAACGACTGGCTCGAAGCCAAAGAGCCGGTCAACAGCTTCAGAGCTCAAGAAGACAAGAACTGCCGAGGCTGAAGCCAGGAAGAGGAAAAGATCTGAAGCCTCTCCTACTGCCCCCAGCAAGAAGAAGCGAAAAATCAAGAAATCTCGGGCTGCTGCCACAAAGCCCTTGATAGTTGAACCTATCTCTATGGTTCACCCCAACGCAGAACGACAACTGACAGTTCATGAGCCTGCTTCCACAGAGGCTCCTGAAGCTGAAGACATACCAGCAGCCGACCCCATTGCTGCTGAAGACATTGGTCATCAGGACAATGTACAAGATGATGCAGCCCTTCATCAGTATGAACAAAGCGAACTCATCAGCATTGGTCGTCCTTTGACGCCAATTGCACAAGATGCGTCATGGGCAGATCGCCCTCAAGAGGAAGAAGACAATGAGGCCCAGCCCACTCCAACACCACAGGCGTCGTCTGCATTCCGCAGGCTTCGCAAAGGTCCAAGGCCTCAAGTCTATGCTGAAGACATTCCGGCTGCATCAGCCGAAGAAGAAGCACCACAAGAGCCCACTCCAATGCTCCACCAAGAAGCAGTTCTCCAGGAGAACATGCTTGTGACTGACCCTCCAGCTAGTCAAGCGGAGGCTGAAAATGTTGAGGCTGCCACAACCAACACTGAAGCCAATGTGGAGCCCTCCCCACCAAAAGCTTCAGCAGACAGCGAAGCTACTGATCCAGACACTTCTGTTCCTGAGTCTGCTGCAGGTCCTCAATTTGATTACCATGTTGAGCACAGGCCTCATGTCCAGAAGCCAGTCCCAAGGCTGCCAAGGTTCCCAGGTCCTGCATCAGCACCTGGCTCCTTTGACATCAATAGCTTCAAGGCAGACAATACGTTCTTCAACAGCTCCAAGAACCCCTATTCAAGGAAAGGATTTCATCAAATAGGTTCTGGAGCTATCCTCAGTGCAGCTACTATTCATGCATCCTATACAACCAAGGTCGCATCTTCCCGCACAAGCGCCTTAATGTTGAAGCCATTGCTGGTCTGCCCTGCTTAGAGGAAGCGCTGGATTGCTTCAAGCAAGTGGGTCTGCTGCAGTTTATAACTGATGAAGAGCACTGGAATGAAGAGCTTCTGTTGCAATTCTATGCCACCCTACAAATCAAGGGATACAATAGAGATCCGAAGACTTGGGCCCTGGAGTGGATGACCGGCAATGTCCATCACGAAGCCAATGCATTCGATGTCATTGAGCTCACCGGCCTGCCCACTCCTGGCGAACTCTTCAAGGAAGGTTGTCCACTACACACTGAAGCTCTTGAGAGCATATTCCAGAGACCTGAACCAAATATGAGTCAGATGCTCTCCATGATGAAGCCACTGCCTCTCGATGCTCCTTATCCAACAGAGTTATTCATTGAAGACTTTGAGTACCTGCCCAGAACAATCTATCACATTATCCGGCGGACTCTCTGGCCTATTAAAGGGCACTCTCCAAATGCCAAGATTGAGGGTGCAATGAAGACTCTGATATTCTGTATCCTTCATGGCAAATGCTTCAACGCACAGAATTTCTTCATACACCAACTCGCTGCATCAGGCTCAGATCTGTTTGGTTTAAAGTTCTATGCTCCTTGGGTAATGAGACCGATCAAGCTTCACTCTGCGATCTCATATCAGCCCTCAGCCCGCAACCATCGGATCTTCTTGCCAGATGTGGATACCTTTGTTGAAGCTATATATCCTGAGCCTGCCAAGCAACCTTTGAGTCTTCAGAATGCAGACCACCAGAGCTTCACTTAAAATGATGAAGGTGTTGAAGCCATCTCCAAGGTGTATCCTTTGGCTGGCACTACACGTGCGCCACACCCTGCTTCAACTGAAGCCACTGATAGTGTAACTGCTTCAAGACCCAAGAAGCGCGCTCGTGTTCTCAATGACCGAGAGCTTCTTGTGGCCCTTCATCAAAAACAAGATAGGCATCACGACTGGCTAAAGCGTCAGATGAAAAGCCTCTTGGTGGATGTTAATCGTCTTCGAAATCTTGCCACCAAGAATGCTTTCGTCACTCATGAAACCTGTCGTCGTACATGGAAAGGGCTATCAATGATGTGTACTGATACTGAACTTGAAGAGGATGGCTTCACTGAGCGATTCAAGTTTGACACCACACCTCCTAGAAGGGCTGTGATGCGCAACACACCATCACTTGAAGATTCTGAGTTTTCTTCATCTGCTGCCACAGTCACTGCTAGAATCATTGATGAAGAAGACGATGCTACATCACCGCCACCTGCTTCAGCACCTCCAAGCTCCTCTGCACCGCCAAACACCTCCAACGACCCTGCTGCTCCTGGAAACGAGTAGACACTCTATGTCTTCAAACCTTTTTGGTCCTTGCTGACAAAAGGGGGAGAAGCATATGGGTTGATAGTCTTCAAACGGGTCCATATGGGCGGGTGCTTTATGTTTTGCTATATTTTGCTTCGTGCTTACAACTCTCGTTTTTGCTTCATTTGGTTCTTTGAGTTTCTTTGAGTTGTAACACTAAAACTCGATGGTCGTCTGCTACTTGTTTGCCACCCTGTTTGCGAAGATAAATTCCACATGTGCGACGATAAATTCCGCACTTATCTCATTCTGCAGACGTCCATTTTCCATTATGCATGTCATTA
Source organism: Triticum dicoccoides (assembly GCF_002162155.2). Taxonomy (NCBI): domain Eukaryota; kingdom Viridiplantae; phylum Streptophyta; class Magnoliopsida; order Poales; family Poaceae; genus Triticum; species Triticum dicoccoides. The sequence goes on from NC_041384.1 coordinate 449,027,504, forward strand.
TCTTCATATACTTTCACATGCATAGTGGATTGTCATCATAAGCTGAAGTGGATCTCCTCAAGTACAACCTGCCATGTGCATTTGCATTCCAAAAGCAAATTAACTTATATGCACATCTTCAGGGTGAGCCCTTGCAACTTATGAAGACAATTCCTTATCCTTTACAATTTCACAGACTATATTCCTCGTTGAAAACTTCAACTAGTTTGACATCAATCACCAAAAAGGGGGAGATTGTAAGTGCATCTAGTGCCACCCATAGTTGGTTTTGGAGTATTGACGACAAACCTAGTTGAGGGACTAATGTGTTTATGAGAATTGCAGGATAACACAGGTAGAAGTCCCTCATTGATTCGGTTTTACTACCAGAGATGACCCCTAAAAATGTATGAAGACATTGAAGCCAAAGGTGGTATATGAAGATATTCACATTGAAGACTATGACAAAAGAAGACACGTTATGAAGTCTATGGAGCTCGAAGACTTAGATCTTTCGTAGTTCTTTTTCTTTTGTGTTGAGTCATAGGAACCACCGCACTGTTAAGGCGGGTCCAGGAGAACCAGTCAGAATGACTGAAGTGATGCCTAAACCAAAAACCTATGTCTTCGAGTGAAGACAATGAGAGCGAATCTTGTCCAGAGCCGGACAAGTCAGCTTTGCTTGTAGCCCAAGTAAAGTTGCCATGAGAGTTTGAAATCTGACCGTTGAGACACGTGTCAGTTCCTTAGTGACCCAGGGTCATTTCGGACAAATCAGGTCGGGTTGCCAAGTGGCTATAAATAGCCCACCCCCTACAACCATAAACGGTTGGATGCTCAGATTTCAGTGCACGGCTTTTGTCGTTTGAGAGCAACCCACCTCGAAGCCTTTGAGAGAAAATTCCTAGCGAGGAGAAAATCCCTAACCACCCAGAGCCAGAGAACATTAGGCATCACTTAAGTCTTCTTGTCTGTGTGATCTGAAGACTTATTACACTTGAGGACTGTGAATCCTCCAGACGGTTAGGCGTCGCGTTCAGAGCATCCAAGAGACATTGTGGATTGCCAGTGAACGAAGTCTGTGAAGGTTTGGGAGTCTACCTTGAAGACTTACCAGAGTGATTGGGCGAGGACTAAGTGACCTTAGCTCAAGGAGAATACGGTGAGGACTTGGTGTCCTGAGCTGCGTGTTCAGGACTGGGTGTCCAGGACTGGGTGTCCAGGACTGTGTGTCCTAAGGTTTAAATACCTAGCCGCTCCAACCAGACGTACAGTTGTCACAGCAACTAGAACTGGTCCAACATATCATTGTCTTCAACGAGTCACTGGTTTCATCTTCACTTCCTTTTACTTACTGTTACTCATTGTGAAGCCATTGCATGCTTGCTCTATCTTTTGTCTTCACAACGTAACTGTATAATTTGTTTGGCTTCATAACTTCTTCCTACTTGATCCTAATTACACTACAACTATTTGTCACTATGCTTTCACTCTGTTGATACTTGACCATGGCTTGCCTAGTGTAATCTAACTTCTGCTGCATAGTAATAGGTATGTCTTTACTATTTGTCTTCATAACTTCCACGTTTTGAAGACTTTCATAAAAATCGCCTATTCACCCCCCCTCTAGTCGATATAACGCACTTTCAGGAGGGGGAGCTCAGGCCCGAGTTTTCGCGCCCATGACTAATGAGAAGATGATGGCAAGGTTCGCGCGGGAGCACCTGAAGTACATCCAATACGAGCAGGAGTGGTATTGGGAGAGGGTCATAGAGAAGAAGAAGATGAAGAACGACGACGAGGCATGACCTTCCTCTTCGAAGGTGGTGGTCAACGTCGAGTTGTCCGAAGACGACATTGATTGGAGCGACCTTGAGAGTGAGTGATGGTGAGGGTTCTGACATCCGAGTGGGACAACGGGGACAACAGATAATGTGTAGTATTTGATAATTTAATTAGTGTGCGCAAGCTCTAGTAATTAGTTTAGTATGTGTAGTAGCAGGTGCTATGGATGTAACCGTGATAGAGATTTCCTTAGCAGGAAGCCTACATCGTAGCAAACAGGGGTTATCCCGACACCCCACCTCACCAAAGCCGCCTGGCGGGTCCTCCTATGACTGGTTGCGAGGCCACTTTCAGTCGTCGGGGCAATGCTTAACCAAGCCACATCCTATGCACACCGTCTCGTTGGTGCAATCATTCTTGTGGTGGCCTTCCTTCATGCAACTGAAGAATCATCCATACACCATGGAGGGCATGGGCGGTGACGGCGGTTGTTGGGCAAGTCTCTGTTGCTCCAAGCATAGCCGCCGGCGGTGACACCAGTTGGCCTTCCAAGAGAGTTGGGGTTGCACCCAAGGCACCTCGCCCTCATCCACCTTCGGATCCGACAAGGGAGTTGAGGTCGCTTTGGCGTTAACCGCGACGGTGGCCGAAGAGCCCGATTGGTTGGAGGACCAGGATAGGCCATGGTCCTCGCGGGGCTCTGTTGGCGTGAGGAAAACTGACTCTGTGCTAGGAGGAGTGATGGTGCGGACAGGAAGGACCAACCATGGCCAAGGCGAAGTGGCGCCGGTTCCAAAGAGGCAGCCGTCGAGGGAGGCTGTGGACACGAGGATTGGAGTAGGCGAAAGCGTTGGGGCTCAAAAGTGAGGAGTAGTCCTAGAAGCCCGAAACAATGGTATGCAACCTAAGGACCCTTTAGGGCTCTCACCAAACCTGTATAAATGACAACTCTTGGGAGTGGTCATAGAACCCGTACACTTTGGTAACTCTTGAGGCGATCGCCAAAACCCGTACAAATTGCTTGGGCGATCTCCACAACCTAATTGGAGACCCCGACGCTTGCTTGGAGCTTTACACTACAACGATTGAGCTCCGAACACACCAATCGTCTAGGGCACCAAAGCACCCAAGAAGAACAAGCTTTAGGGTGCCCAAACACCCAAGAGTAATAAGCTTCTCACCTTTTCACTTTCACAAATCACCGTGGAGAACTCAAACCAATGCAACTAATGCAATGGCAAGGGCACACAGAGTGCCCAAGTTCCTCACTCTCAAATCCCACCAAAGCAACGAAAGCTATGGAAGAAAATGAGAGGAAGAATAAGAAGAAGAACACCAAGAACTCCAAGATCTAGATCCAAGGGGTTCCCCTCACATAGAGGAGAAAGTGATTGGTGGAAATATCGATCTAGATCTCCTCTCTCTTTTCCCTCAAGAACTAGTAAGAATCATTGGAGGGATTGATAGATAGCAAGCTCGAAGAAGGTTAACAATGGGGAAGAACACGAGCTCAAAAGATAAAATGCAATGGGGAGAAAGACCTCCTTTTTAGGCCTCTCCAAATCCAACCGTTACGCACTCAGTCTGCGCACAAGTGGTAGTACCGCTCCGCTCGGGCGAGCGGTACTTCCGCTGACAAGGTAGTTTTAGCCATAACGTGCAACTGAGAAACTCAAGAAGGCGTAGTGTCACCGGAGCGGTGCTATCGCTCCCACCAGCGGTACTACCGCTAGGTGTTGCATGTATAGTGAAATCACGGTAGTAGAGTAGAGCAGCATGGTACTACCGCCCACTACTGCCACTCTACTTCCGTGCATAGATAAAACGTATCCAGAGGCTAAAATATAAGCAAAGGTTTCTGCAGTAGTAGAAGGCCGGAAGTACCGCGCTCTACTACCGCTGACTACCGCTGAGGTGACAAAGTATCCAGAACCCAAGAATAAGCGGAAGTGCCCGTGACGCTGGAACCGGAGAAGTATACCGCGCAAGCGATACTACTGTAGACCAGAGCGGTACTACCTCTAGGGAGGAACAAAAAGGCCAAGTAAACAAGATGGATGCATGAAAGCCTGAACTGCCATAACTTCTACAAATGAGCTCCGATTTGAGCAAACTCAAACTTGTTGGATAGTAAGAAGTGGCAGGTGAGTATGCCTAAATAGAGAGATATGAAACCTCTATGAAAGAAGAACAGATAAAAACTCCAACATCGAAAACATCATAGAAGATGCATATATGAACTCCGTTTTCAATGAACTCGAGCTTAACATGAAGATGACAATAAGCTCCAAAACTCACAACAAGAGACGCCAAACAAGAACCAGAAAAGGCGATGCAAGGATGCAATGGTTTGATCTCTCTACGAACGATACGATCAAGCTACTCACTTGAGAGCCCCCCTTGATAGTACGATAATCGATCTTATAACCCGGTCTCCCAACTACCACCATGAGATCGGTAAAATAGAAAACCTATCAAGGGCAAACCTTTGCCTTGCACATAGTCCACTTGAGCTAGATGACAACGATCTTGACTTCCTCAAGTTGGACCACCTTTCTTTATTGCATTGGCTCGGTGAAGATTAGTTGATTGCTCCCTCATACTCCGCTATGGGTGAGCCACTCTTCGGCACATCTTCACAATTCCATTGTCACCACAATGGATGGCAAGCTCCAAGCATGATCTCTTCGTGATGCTCCACTTGAACTTGCACACCGCAATCTTGATGGCGATCACCACTTGATGTCATCCTCCATGGGTTGTATGAGATCTTCCTCTTGACGCAAGTCCATGGAAACATACCTAACCCCACATAGAACTCTCACGTAGACCATGGGTTAGTACACAAAGCATAATGGATAATGCTTACCATACCATGGGATCACTCGATCCATCTCGGTACATCTTGTGCGCTTTGTGTGTTGGTCAACTTGATTCACTCATTGACTTAGTCTGAATCAACCTTGTATCATGTCTTCTACATGACCAATCTTTGGATAGTTCTTTGAATAGCACTTTGGTCATCACATAAACTCCTTGAAACCAACACATGGACTTCAAGAAAAGCCTATGGACAAATTCTTCAAATATAACTCAAGGCAACCATTAGTCCATAGAGACTGTCATCAATTACCAAAACCAAACATGTGGGCACCGCATGTTCTTTCAACGGTCTCGCCCACGGCAGCCACGATACCCGTGCCCCCTTCCTCCCTTGCGCGCCGGCCTGGAGCAACTCGCCACTCCTCGGTGAGCTGGCTTGGAGCGGCGAGTTGCTGAACCATGCGCCGGCTTGGAGCTTCCGCCTCCACGAGCTGGCTTGCTATGGCCTGAAGTGTCAAGGAGGTGGGGTAGATAGTTGCCTGGCTTGTATCCAGCGGGCACGACGGGTCACCCACCTGGCTTTTATGCCAGAGAACTCATCTTTGTGCTCGTCGGATGCCATGGAGAGTGGAGAATCTGGTGCAAGGAGGAGATGGGAGCGGAGGTGTGGTTCGATTTTTGCCCAACACCTGGCATCGTTTATACAGCTGGTGGACACCCGAAGCCAACCGATGTTGTGTTTAATGACGTGCGGCTCGCGAACGAACGTGTGGCCGGAGTAGGTTTCTCGGCGCATGCACAAGTTTAATGGAGAAAGGCGGGCATACTGTAGCCGTTTAAATGCGGTGATGAGGCATGTCAGCCGGGCCTGCAGTGGGCGGCGCTCTCTCGGCTGGCGCACCGCTTCAATGCTGGTAGTGAGAAGTTGTGTCCGCTCTAGGCCGGCGCAATGCGGAGCGACCGCTCTACAACGACATGAATGTGGACAGCTGGCGTCGGGCAGAAAGCACGTGGGCGTGGATAGAGGGTTTATGGTAGGCCAGGGTAGTCAGTAGCGGGTGTGACATCGATCTGGACGCCCGCAAAACCCCCCACCATGTCTCCATTCTGTGGGAAAAACCACGTCCGGACCGGTCTGCTGACTGGTGCAGGATCGTTAAATGGCAAAAGGCGTCCGGACCGCGCGGTCCGAACGGTTACTCGTGGTTTGAATGTCAACGTTGGAGATGCCCTAATATCATAAGTTCTTTTTTTTGACATCACCTTTTTTTTGACATCACCTAATATCACAAGGTTCATTGCACACGCATGTTTCTTGTAGTTCTTTTTTTAGAATCCTTTTTACTACTACTTGTAGGAGTAGTTTTTAAAAGGTATACTCATAGGAAAGAAAATCCCGGAAAGGTTGGATCAGAAATGGTTATCTCGAAACCCCCAAACCCTTTTTGCTAACGACTTTATTGTTTAGATCGTCCCATCCATCCACCACTTTGCTGGCTCCGTCTATACAATAGCAACACATCAGCACCCGCCCCGCGTCCACATCTCCCCCTTCACATCCATCGACCCAGATCTCACGCGCCGCCCAAGCCAGCGACGATGAGGCCCTCGGTGATGAGATCCGCCGCCCAGCTCCTCCGCCGCCGCAACTACTCCTCCGCGTCCGGGCAGCAGGCGCGGAAGGTGGCCATCCTCGGCGCGGCCGGCGGCATCGGGCAGCCGCTGTCTCTCCTCATGAAGCTGAACCCCCTCGTCTCCTCCCTCTCCCTCTACGATATCGCGGCCACCCCGGGCGTCGCTGCCGACGTTTCCCACATCAACTCCCCTGCCCTGGTACCCCACGCCCGACATCGCCCTCCTCGCGCTGCTCAGTTCGGTCGGATCTAACACATGGTTCGGGCTTTCGCAGGTGAAGGGTTTCATGGCGGATGATCAGCTCGCGGAGGCGTTGGATGGGGCCGACCTGGTGATCATCCCGGCCGGCGTCCCGAGGAAGCCCGGCATGACCAGGGACGACCTCTTCAACATTAACGCCGGCATCGTTAAGAACCTCTGCACCGCCATCGCCAAGTACTGCCCGAATGTAAGATTCTCAACTCTCTTCAATTTTAGATCTGTTGCTCGCGTGGTTGATTGTTCTGGCTACTCTGGGTGCGTGGTCTCGTTACAGATCTATCTAGTTCCTATTCAAGACCTGGACATTGCGTAATTCTGATTCGATGTTTGGAAATTGTAAACGGGTGTGGTTTGATTATCACCACTATGACCAATACTTATCTGCTGAATAGGCACGAACATTTTGCTCTATCACGTGTGTCTTGTTTAGGCGCTTGCAGTTTTGTATCTCCTGTTCGATGGTGTGGTTCCTTGGTCTATTCATTTTGTTTGTTGCAATGTTACTTGCATTCGAATGTTTGTGTATTAGCCTGGACAAATGAAAACTAAGTCATTGTTACTCTGGATTGCCTCGCTGTTTTCTCTTGAAAGTTACATTTTCTTATGTTTATAACTCTTCAGTGGAATATATATATATCATCTGTCCTACATGCTTGTCAGTTATTATCATATCTTCTATATTTTTATGCCCATATGGCCCATTCCTTCAAATTTTCAAACCTGTCTGTTAGCTCCAACCTCCAATACATAATGTATCCATTTTCAGTGTATGCTGTGTTAGGAAATCGTTATATGATACATTTAAAAACTGATGTTCCTCCTTTGTTACTTCATTTTGTTTGTATGCATCTTTCTATGAATTTGATGTGTTTCTGTATTGCAGGCTCTTGTCAACATGATCAGCAACCCTGTGAATTCAACCGTTCCGATTGCTGCTGAAGTTTTCAAGAAGGCTGGAACCTATGATGAGAAGAGATTGTTTGGTGTGACCACTCTTGATGTTGTTCGTGCCAGGACTTTCTATGCTGGGAAGGCTAATGTAGATGTTAATAGTAAGTGGTGACAGTATATGATCTAGCTGACTGGTAGCAAATGAAAGAAGAGTATGGTTGCTGTATTTTTGTCCTTAACTGGAGTGTTCTTTGGCAGCTGTGGACGTTCCTGTTGTTGGTGGTCATGCTGGTATTACCATCTTGCCACTGTTCTCACAGGTATTGACTTCTGTCACGTAATAAATGATACAGCACTATCGTAAAAACTATTCCACACTATAGCGCATAAAACCAGAAATGGGGACAGAACTGGTATGTTTGTTAGATTCTTATTCACTGTATTATGCTAGGACTTCCATGGTGAAATCACGCTGAGTAAAGAAATTAAGTTTTTCTTGACAGATAATGTTCATCTACTTGAAATGGGAAGTGATCATGTCTATAACAAAAGATCAATCATATTCTAGTATTCTTGCTCATTAGTGAATTCATTTGTGTGGACAACTGGACATATGAGTGTGTAGCTAGTTTAGTGTAATGTAAACACCATATTTACCAAAATTATGGAAGTGAATATGGTCTATCTAGGTTTATCTTTCTGGTTACTGTAATTGTGAAGTAGTTGAATAGTGTACATTTGTGCTATCACCCTAACCCTAATAACTCAATGGAAGGAAACTCTTTTTTAACAGGCAACTCCTTCAACTAATGCATTGTCTGCTGAAGAAATCAAGGCTCTCACCAAGAGGACACAGGAGGGTGGCACAGAAGTCGTTGAGGCAAAGGCTGGAAAGGGATCTGCAACCTTGTCCATGGCGTAAGTAAAAAAAAGATGAAAAAACCATGCTAACTGAGGATTGTGTGCCACTTCTCTAGCAATTTAGTGCCATGTTTTTACTTGTTTTGCTAATAAATTTGCTCCACCTTTGTAGGTATGCTGGTGCAGTTTTTGGAGATGCATGCTTGAAGGGTCTGAACGGAGTTCCTGACATTGTTGAATGCTCCTACGTGCAATCAACTGTGACCGAGCTGCCATTCTTTGCTTCCAAGGTACATGCTTATTTTGCTATGTGTGTTGTTTACTGCAGTTGTTTATATGGTTTCATTATGTAAATCTAGATGGTTCCAAATTTCATGTAGTATCAAAGCCATTTTTCTCTAGATTTATGCAGTGGTTGCTTGTCATGCATATGACATTATATTGCAATTTCTTTTATGATGTTATGCCTGTTGAAAATAGGGTGGCTAAGCTTTGTTTCCTGACTGGCTGGGTTATTAAATCCATTTTGATCATTTGGGTTTTTGTGGTGTATTTAATAGTAATTGCTGTTGGACTTTTATGGCACTGTTATCTTTGACATTTTTAATCTGCCTAGTTTGGATATGACCTTAGAATTGATTGCAAGTACTGCTGCAAAAAACTAGTCTTTGACACGCTTTTTGTATATTAGGCAATACTCCATTAGGCCATTTCCCCCTTTGCACACTTATCAACTTGCTATTTTTGCCATGTTATATTTTGATTGAGACAAAAACTCTTTGAAATGAGGCTCAGCATACGCTCAAGTATTCTTACTGTGCATTGAATCTTCTAGAGTATTCTCCACGCTGAATTATGTTCAAGTGAACCTATCTCTCCTTTGTGTGATGCTTATTGCCTAAGGCAATGTGATGGACTTGTTCGCCGTGTGGTCTTGCTGTTGTTTGTTCACTTTACAAACTGTTGACGCTGGTCATAGAATGGAATTTCATGATCCACTGATGTAACACAGGTGAGGCTTGGAAAGAATGGAGTCGAGGAAGTGCTCGGGTTGGGTCAGCTGACGCAGTTTGAGAAGGATGGGTTGGAAGCTCTCAAGGGCGAGCTCAAATCTTCAATTGAGAAGGGTGTCGCGTTCACAAATGCAAGTTAGTTAGGCCATTTTGCAGATGATAGCAAACCCAGGTCTTGTTGAGGGGTCTGTTGGTTTGGTCCAGTGCTTTTTCTGCCCATCATGTGGGCATTGAAGATTTGAGCTTTGCAATAAAATTTCCGGCGGCGTAATGCCACACATAACATAACTTGTACGAGAGGAAGCTAGTTTTGTGTCGAGCTTTGAACTGATAATGAACAATTGCTGATGCGTGGAAAGTCACTTGTTGTTCAACCGGTCTGCTTGCAAGTCTGTTGAATATTGATGATTTTTGTTGTGCTTTCAGTTAGTTCCAGAATTTTTTACTTGCCAAGATAATCTCTTGTCAGTCATTTGATGCCGCATCGTTCTGTAAGTGGTCATGATACCTTTATGCTCTAGTACTGTTAATCAATTGTGGGTATTTGATTCGCCACTCAATGGAAGCAAAGTATTTCTGTTTCAATCGCCTTTTTTCCTTCTGTGTGAAGAGATTGTCATGTCGGCCCATGGATAGGATTATTTGTGTTGCATTTGTCAATCACCTTGCATCATTTTGCAATAGTTATCTATCAGGATGTTGACGACGATGACAGTCAACTGTACTGAAATTATGGCAAACAATTGACATGGTTTTTTCTTTTTGGGTATACAAATTTGCTGCTTCACATTTAGCCAACAATGCGCATGCAGAACTGTCAGATACTATTTGACAACTTATGATTTTCTTTTTCCAATGTGCAGATGCACCTGACATACGATTTTCTAGCTTCCAGTATGACAGGTATACATCGCTTAGCGCCAGGGAGAGTTGATAGTGCAGCATCAACTGGAGAGGTCAGGAACATTGCACAACCTAAAATTAGGGAATGCTGCTCGACGGTCCTCCTGCCCCGTCGCTAATCGTGGAGCCGAGTCCACCTCATTGATTTCAATCATAGCCTCTTCACCCAAAGCCCTCAATATACGGAACAATATTGCTCCAGAATACATATTTTCGTACGATCACGCTACGTTTCCGGATCCGAGGCCCGTGCCCGTGCTGTACCTAGGATCTGGTGTACACGCAAGAGAAAAGAAAGTGCAGTATGATCTTGTTTCAAGGAAGGATCAGAGAGTACGCGTACAAACTGGGAAGGCGACAAGTGGCCGCTGACTTGTTGGCCCCGTATGCTATCTCGGGCTCCTTGGCCATTTGTCTGGACTCTGGCGACGGCAGTCCCGAAGTTTATAAAAGGCAGAAAGTCGCACCCTTGCACGCCTCTTCGAACAGAAACTGGCATGGCCATGGCTTCCTCTGCCTCCGTCTCCGTCTCCGGGAGAGGAGGAGGCTTCCTCTTGCCGGCCGCGGTGCTGCTAGCGGTGGCGGTGGTACACGCGCGGGGGGCGCCGTGCGTTCCGCGGGTGTTCAGCTTCGGGGACTCGCTGGCGGACACGGGCAACTTCCCATTCCTCTACGGCAACGACTCCCGCGAGCCCGCGCTCAGGACGCCCTACGGGGAGACATTCTTCCGCCGCGCCACCGGCCGCTTCTCCGACGGACGCCTCATCGTCGACTTCATCGGTAAGCCGCGCACCACCACACCGCCTCGCCTCCATCGATCGCTCGGCCGGCCAGCCGCGCACGCGCAGTATACTAATTTTAATTTGAATTCTGATGAAACTCGCGTGGGCGGGCGTGCCGCAGCGGACACCATGGGGCTGCCGTTCGTGCGGCCGTACCTGAGCGGGCGAACCGCGGAGGACTTCGCGTCCGGGGCCAACTTCGCGGTCGGCGGCGCCATGGCGCTGGGCCCGGACTTCTTCCGGGGGAGAGGGGTGCCCATGGGCGACCGCATGCACCTCGACGTCGAGATGAAATGGTTCCACGACCTGCTCGATCTGCTCTGCCCCGCCGACCGGGCTGGTAATCCCAAATTTACTTCCTTCTCTTTCTCCTTGCCCACACAAGTCTTTTGACCTGGATTTTTTCGCTAGTATTAGGGAGAGAAAAATTCTACTGGCACCGGTGTGAGGCTGCTGCTGGGAGTAGTAATATTTGTTGCAGAAGATGTTGAAATTTGTACTGCTTGAGTTTCACTACAAACCACCATCACATATGTAAAAACTGAAATGGAAATTATACTCCCTCCGATCCATATTATGATATTAATGTCACTGATTTAGTGCAATTTTTATACTAAATCAGCGACAATTAATATGGATCAGAGGGAAAGTTGTACTACTATCAAATCAGCGACAATTAATATGGATTGGAGGGAAAGTTGTACTAAATCAGCGACATTAATATGGATCGAAGAGAAAGTTGTACTAAATCAGCGACGTTAGTAATATGGATTGGAGGGGTATATTTGGTCCCCATTAAGAGATTTACACGAGATGATTATTAAGTCACTGGAACAGATATGATACATTAATTTCAGAAATCAAATACTCTGCAAGGGGAAACATTATTTGTAATTCTGCATTATGATGGGACTGCAAATAAATAATAGCAAAACTTGTAGTAGCAGCTTTCCTTTGGGGATTATTTTACAGCTCTACCAGATATGACTATCTGTAAATTTAATGTGAGCCCGTGGATGTTCAACTACTGTAGAGCGCATAAGTCAATACTTTCTTGATAGTTTTTAAACTAAGATGCCATTGTTACATATGGCTAACAACACTGTTTCTTAAACAGATTGCACGGGCATGATGAATCAATCTCTCTTCTTGGTTGGAGAAATTGGGGGCAATGATTATAACATACCTCTTCTCTCTAGGGTTCCCTTTGAGAAGATTCGCACGTTCACTCCGAGTGTTGTTGCCAAAATTTCTTCTACAGTCACTGTGAGTCATTTACTGCTGATACAATTGTTGTCGCCATTGTTACTACTTGAATCGCAACTCAAGAAATTGTAAAGGAGTACATAGTTAGTAATGCACATGAGTTCATTTACAGGAGTTGATTGGTCTGGGAGCCAAAACATTGGTAGTTCCTGGTAACCTCCCCATTGGGTGCGTTCCAAACTACCTGATGATATTCAAGAGTGACAAGAAGGAAGATTATGAGCCAGAGACTGGTTGCCTACGGTGGATGAACGAATTCTCGAAGTACCACAACAGACTTCTCATTGATGAGTTGGAAAAGTTGCGTAAGTTTCATCGTGGCGTGTCAATAATCTATGCCGATTACTATGGAGCTGCTATGGAGGTCTACCGTTCCCCTGAACAATTTGGTGAGTCCCTTCTACTTTGTAGTTTATAAATTAACTTGTAATCTCTCCGATCCATAGTTGTACCAAATCAGCGACAATTAATATGGATCGGAGGGAAATACAAGAAATAGACATTTATACTAGTTTTTTTTAGATGAAAAGGGCTCACCGCCCCGGCTCCATTGTATTGACAATGAAACCAATATATCCGGTACACAAGGTTTAGTGAAATACAGCCCACAGAGGAAAACTTCAAACACGCTGCCTCAGCAAATAGGGAAAGGACCAAATTTAAACAGTTCCGAAAACAAGCAATTCTGACCAATACAAGAACTACAGCTCTGACCAAACTCTCCCCCAACTCACACACGAGCGCCGGTGGGGATTTGGAGTAGCCATCTGCCGCAGAAGACCCAGAAGCTCATGCAGATTTCCCAGCTTCAGAGGAAAGTAGCACCAATGCGCACAGCGAGACAGTGCTAGCCGGGATCTGGCCACAGCAGCAGCGGAGGGTCTCTCGCTAGCTTTTCCAGCTTCTTCACCAGAGTCACCACTCTCTCCCTGGCAGGGCCTGAGCACAGAACCTCCCAGGCAGACAAGGTGGACGCAGTTTTGCTCCAAATAGCCTGCATGCCAGACCACAACACACGGTTGAAACACATGTCATTTCGATATTTCCAGAGGGCCCAAAGAGCTGCTGCATGAGGTATAATATCAGCAGTTTTAGTGTTATTTACAGACCACCAGTTCATGAGTGATACCAAATCTAGATAATTGGCATACCCAGTGATATCTGAAAGCACTCTCCAGAATTCAATCGAAACAGCAGAGTCAAAAAATAGATGATGACAGTTTTCAGATTCAGTACAAAATAGGCAAGAAGCATCAGGGATGTTCTGTCTTTTCTGTAGGTTATCCCTGGTCAGGACTTTAGTTTAGCTATCAGGCAGAGAAAAATCTGAACTCTGGGGGGAATTTTAATCTTCCAAGTTAAAGGAATATCAGTAGGAAGAACCCCCCTAAAATTAATGATACTGTAAAGGGATTTGACAGTATAAATGCCCTTCGAGTCATAATTCCAGACAATGGAATCTTCACTGTCATTAAGCTTTAGATCTTTCACAATATTGAGAAGATCATTCCAAGCCTTAATCATATCTGGAGAAAAATATCTTCTAAAAGTGTTCTTCAAGTGTAAGCCATCCCAGACTTTGCTAATAGAAACATTGTGATCATTAGCAATAACATAAAGGCCCCAAAATTGAGTAGCTAAGGTAGAGGAACCTATCCACTGATCTTCCCATAATCTAGTCCTCAAACCATTGCCAAGCTTCCAGGAGTATCCAAATTTAGTGGCTTTGGCATCCCACAAAATCCCTTTCCAAAAGGGTGACACACCAATAGAAGAACTAGCAAAGATGTTGGGACTTTGGGTCCTGTATTTAGAATCTACAATCTGTTTCCAGATTTTACCATTATCCATATGTATTCAAGAACCATTATCCATATGGTATCTTTAAACCCAAGTAGCTAGCAAACATAGGTTCAAATCAGCAAGGTTGACATTTATACTAGTAACATATTGCTTTCTAAATCACATGAGCCCAACATCATTTTCTTTTGATAGCAGTAGGCAGTATCTCCAGAAATGACAATGCAAATAGCCAACTACTCTCTCCGTCCCAAAATAAGTGTCTTTGATTTAGTACATAATAGAAGTGTGTTTAATTGGGTTTCTTATGAAATAATCTTACTAGTAACACAATCAAATCACTATTGAGTAAACATAGCAGAAGCTTTCAGAAGTGCCATTATTGTAACATCAAGCACAACTTGGTTTTGTTCTGGTAACATAAGGTGATATCAGATAGAGTAGCATTATTTACTCTTAATAATTTCCTTCTGTATGTTTATTCAGTGTCCCTGTAGCTACTATAGCCTAAATACATGATTGATATGTACTCCCTCCGATCCAAAATAAGTGTCGCAGTTTCGAACTAGGGTTAGTTCAAAATTAGTTCAAAACTGCGACACTTATTATGGATCGGAGGTAGTATTAAACATGACATCACTTTGATTGAGCTTCAGATTTGAGACGACAGCTACTTTATTTTTTTGGAAAATCTACAGGAGCACTGTCAATTCCATTAGAAGAGTAGAAAAAAGGAACTTAGATCAGGCCAAACCCTCATGTACGAGGCTTTGCCTAGATAAAAGGAAGAAAATGATCAAGGAAGCTAACCCCCATCATCCTGTACAACCCTGGAAAAAGCTAACTCTTTCAACCTCACCATTTCTTTGATCTTGAATGTTGTGTCGCTAACATCCTCAAAGATTCTGGCGTTTCGGTCTCTCCAAATCTGCCAAGCGCTTATGAGACGATGCCATCGAAACACTTCCTGGATGCTACTTTCACTAGATAAACTAACTATGCTTTAGTGCTCCAAGAACACATATATTCATCGACAAGAACATGTTTTCCTAGTTGATACCATGCTAAACATTAACACATCTATTACTCAGGGATCGATCATCCTTTAGCAGCATGCTGCGGTGGAGGAGGACCCTATGGTGTGTCCATGACTGCAAGATGTGGATATGGAGAATACAAGGTGTGTGATGATCCACAAAAGTATGGATCATGGGATGGTTTCCATCCCTCAGAAGCTGCATATAAGGGCATCGCAATTGGCCTTCTAAGAGGAACATACACACAGCCTTCAATTTCTACCACCATCAGTTCATGCCCACAACTTACTGAACTCGGCTCTTCCGTTGAATACAAGGTCCTCTATGACTTGTAACTCTGTAACTTAATTTTTTTGTTACTATTAATTAATTATAGAAATATGTTTACTTAGAGATGTACAGATTGTGACATTTTGCCTGATTACAGAACTGCGGTACTGTTCCACACCTCACGGTTGTTGCTCAAGTGATTGGCTGGCTTTTATTTTTCGTTCACTTTTTATAGCACAGGTTTTATACATTGTTGTTCTGTTGATCCGCCCTCTTAAATAATTTTTTTTCCTATAATTATTTGGTCCTAACTTCGTAGGGTCCTTTTCCCCCCCTGTTGTTTAAGAGGAAGTAAACACATCGGTTGCTCATCTTGGCTGCTTGGCTGGTGCGGCTGAAATGTTGGTTCTTCTATTGCTGCTTTGGTAACTCATATTTTTACTTTGTCACATTAGTTAGCGATAATTTCTGATCTCCTATATAGCGATCATCCCTGATCCCACATCATATTCTTCCAGTACTAGGTGGTAACAAATACTTGGAAAAAGCTTCGCAGATTCAATTTTATTTTAACATTTCTCATATCTTTGTGTTGAGTTGTGTTCACAAAAACAACAAGGGATTTACAACTTCACAGAAACTAAGGGTGATTATCAGAACATAGAAATAGTAACAACACATGACCAAAATGTCATGGTATCTCAAATACAAGAAAAACGGATGATTTGTTGAGGATAATCCTTTGGATGCTACGGATAAAAATGTACCCCCTTTGTAAAGAAATATAAGAGCGTTTAGATCACTTAGTGAGAGTGATCTAAGAGAGAAGGGAGAGTAATTTGTAGACGCTGTTATATCTCTTTACAGAGGGGGTACCAGTAATTTCATGTGTTGCCTGATCAAAGAGAGAAGGGAGAGTGGAAGACGCAAGATACATTGAAACTTTGAAAAGAATTCTCCCATGAGGTTAGAGGTCATGTTTGGTTTCCTTTAAAATTTGTAGAAGAAAATATTACCATGTGAAATTCCTTGAACACGAATTTTTACATGGGATTGCAATCCATCAGTTGTCCTCCAAAATGCATGTCTATTTGCTTCCTAATTCTCCATATATGAGAGAGTTTTGGGCCACCCTCCAATCCTCCATCTTGAGTTTCTGGTTCTACTACTGGTGTTTCCCGATTAAGGGCCTGTTCGGATCCTCTCTGCTCCACAACTCCTCTCGTGGAGCAGGCGGAGCGGCGCCAAACGCTCTAGCTCCGCAGAGTCTGAAGCGCGGAGCGGAGCTGGCTGCGGTTCAATTTTCTGGAGCAGGTAAAACGGAGCTCCGTAGATACGGGAAATGAAGGAGTTTGTGGAATTTACAACGACCTGCCACCGATAAGTGAAACACATACCGGTTCGTGTGATATGTCTCTCTCCCGCTTGTACGTCTTCCGCTCCATAATCTTTCTTGGGCCAGCTTTTCTACATGAAAGGCCCAATTAGTTATGGAAGCCAGAGTACGGTTGCCGAACACGTTTCATTGATCGGGAAAGCTCAATCAGAGCACGAGCCAGCGAGCGGAGCGCGGATTTAAAGATTTGGAGGAGCTAGGCTATTGCCGAACAGGCCCTAAATGAAGGTCGTTAGGTACCGCCGTACCGCCATGGTAACACCTATCGATTCTGTTGTTGGGAACTAGCAGGGGCAAGGGGAATATCTGGCTGAGGAGTTAGAGGAACTTCGGCAACTCTACTTCACAAGATGTCTCCGCTTCAAAAAAAAAACTTCACAAGATGTCTTTTAGCGAAAAGAAAAGGATACAACCATACAAGTGTTACAGACCTGTATCTTTGTAATTATTCATTAGGTTCAACAATATGGACATTTTCTGACACAAATTTGATAAAAATGTTCACTGTTAAGGAAAATGCCAAAGCAGCGGACTTCATTGTATTGGAGGCAAAAATTTGTAAGCTTAAGTATACGGAAATGGTAATGCGCGAACGTTCGCTG